>NC_053443.1:44134674-44181246 GCF_007990345.1 Gossypium hirsutum
CGATATGGTATTGTGATAGACTGACTAAGTCGGCTCATTTCATCCCGTACGTACGGATTTTTCATTGGATAAACTAGCTGAATTGTACGTTTATCAAATTGTGAGATTACACGGGGTACCTGTTTCTATCGTGTCGGATAGAGATCCGAGATTCACCTCACGATTTTGGAAGAAATTGCAAGAAGCTCTGGGTACCAAGTTGCATTTTAGCACTGCTTTTCACCCCCAAACCGATGGTCAATCCGAGCAGATAATTCAGATACTTGAGGATATGTTGAGATGTTGCATCCTCGAGTTCAGTAGTTCATGGGAACGGTATTTACCTTTGATTGAATTCGCTTACAACAATAGTTTTCAATCAAGTATTAAGATGGCACCTTATGAGGCTTTGTACGGTCGTAAATGCCGTACACCATTGTTTTGGACCGAGCTCGATGAAAGCAAAATTTTCGGAGTTGATTTGATTAGAGATGCTGAACAGAAAGTAAAGGTAATCCGTGAAAGTCTGAAGGTATCCACGGATCGTCAGAAATCGTACGCAGATTTGAAACGAAAAGACATCGAGTATCAGGTGGGAGACAAAGTGTTCCTTAAGGTTTCACCTTGGAAAAAGATACTCAGGTTCGGCCGTAAGGGCAAGTTGAGCCCAAGATTCATTGGGCCGTACGAAATCTCCGAACGAGTTGGTCCGGTTGCGTATAGATTGATTTTGCCCCCGGAGCTTGAAAAGATTCATGATGTCTTTCATGTTTCGATGCTTCGACGCTATCGATCTGATCCATCGCATATAATTAGCCCATCAGAGGTTGAAATTCAAGTCGACATGAGCTATAAAGAAGAACCGATGCGTATCCTAGCTAGTGAAGTGAAGGAGTTGCGAAACAAAAGAGTTCCGCTAGTAAAGGTGTTATGGCTCAAACTCGGGATCGAGGAAGCTACTTGGGAGACCGAGAGCTCGATGAAAGAACGATACCCAAACCTATTTACCGGTAAGATTTTCAGGGACGAAAATTTCTTAAGTGGGGGAGAGTTGTGACAGCCCAAAGTTGACCCTAGTCGGGAAGTGGTTTCGGGACCGCTAAACCGAGTCACCGAAATGTTTGAATGTGATACTTATTGTGTAGAATATGTAATTATGAATGTGTGAAAATTTCAAGCTTCAATTGGGTTGATTTCATGTGAATTTAGTCAATAGGACTTATGTGAGAAAATTCTAAAATGTGATAGGTCAATGTGTGAGGACCTACTAGTGCATGTGGACAAAGGGGGGGACTTGCATGTCAAATTCCCCCCCTAATGAGTAGTGGCCGGCCATGACAAGGAAGGATGGGCAAAACATGTCATGAAACATGTTTTGTTAGTGGAAGAATAAAATAAGGAGTATGGGTAATAAAGAAATGGAAAACAAAAGAAAAAAAATGTGTGTGTGGTGTTTGTCCCCCCATTGCCGTGAGCTCAAGAGAAGAAAGGAGAAAAGTTTGTGTTCATCCTTTCTCACCTCCATTTTAGCCTAAATTAGAAAGAAAAACAAAGAAAAAATTTCTCATCCTTTGGTTCATCCTTGGCCAAAAATTTTAAGGAGGAAAGAAGAAGAAAGGTGAAGAGATTCGGCCATGCATGTAGCTAGGCCAAGGTATGTTTAATGATGTTCCATGAGATGCATGCATGTTTTAGTTGTTAGCTTGAGTTCTACCTAGCCCATGGTCTAAATCTTGCTATGTGATGGAAATGGCACTTGACCATGGATGCATCATTCTTGGTTGGTGTTTGATGTTGTGGTGATGAGGCATGAGGATAAGTTAAGATTCGGCCTAGGTGGAGGTTGTGTTAATGCCATTGCATGCAAAATATTAAGCTTGTTAATGATGCATGTGATGATGGCTTGATGATTCTTGAACCTCCTTTTTAGCATTTTTGTGTGAGCACATATGTGCATTGGTTGCTAAAGGGAGAAGAATCGGCTAGCAAGATGTGTGCTAAGGCCGAATGTAACTTTGCATGTTGATGAGCAATGCATGTGTTAAATCGATGAAAAGGGGGAGGATGCTTTACTAGTGTGTATATGTGTGTATTAAGTGTTGAAATCGACCCCAAAAATGGACATGCATATTCGGCCAAGGGGAAAGAAATTAGCTAATATGTTGTGTTGATGCATGATTTTTGCATGTATGAGACTTTAATGTCTAATGTATAAATATGGGCTAAGTGCCTTGTGTTCATCTTTTGATGCCTAAAATGATGAAATCAATTTATTTGTTTGATTAAGCTCAAGAGCAAAGGGGAAATAAAACCGATAAAGGGAAGGAAAAAGTGGTTGAATAGCTAGCGGAATCGTTCGACAACACCCGAGGTAAGTTCTTGAGTAAGAGATCTTAAATTTCGATGTGATTAAATCATGCTCTATGTGTGGCTATTGAGCCGAATGTGCAAGGACAATATGTGCCTTGTGTTTGAGTTTCGTAAACGAAAATGAAATATGAATGTGCTATGAATTATTGTTAGATGTGCATGATTAATTGAATGCTGTCCGGGCTAAGTCCCGAAGGCTTTGTGCTAAGTGAATATATCCGGATTAAGATCCGAAGGCCTTTGTGCGAGATACTAAATCCGGGTTAAGTCCCGAAGGCATTCGTGCGAGTTATTAAATCCGGGTTAAGTCCCGAAGGCATTCGTGCGAGTTATTAAATCCGGGTTAAGTCCCGAAGGCATTCGTGCGAGTTGTTAAATCCGGGTTAAGTCCCGAAGGCATTCGTGCGAGTTGTTAAATCCGGGTTATGTCCCGAAGGCATTGTGTGAGTTACTAAAACCGGGCTATGTCCCGAAGGCATTTGAATGAGGAGCTATATCCGGTTAAATCCCGAAGGTACGTGATTTGGTAATGAATGAGCTTGCTGTAAAATTCCAGCGAATACTCGAAAAACATCCCAATATGGGGATATGTTACGTATGTGTTGAATTTAATCGAGCCCTTACAATAAATGTTCGCTCAGTTGATAAACGAGCTACCGGCCTTCGGCCAAGTTAGTTTATTGTGTATGTACATAAGGGTTATTAATGTTGTGAAGCAAGTTTGATATCGGTAAATTGCGTATTATGAAATATTCCGTTTAGCTAAATGTGTGCTATTCTTTGTGCATGCTGGAATTCCTTGCTCAAACTTACTAAGCATAAATTGCTTACTCGTTACATTGCTCCTCTGTTTTATAGATTTTTGGTTCTCCAGCTATCGGACTCGGGATCTTGAAGTCGAAGTCGCCCACACTATCAAAGGCTCTTTTGGGTACTATTTTGGTTGAATTTTGATATGGCATGTATAGGACTACCCATTGTTGTCTTTCGAGTACTTTATGAAATGTATAAGTGTACAGCCATGCGAAAATGGCTTGTAGAAGTGGAGTATGGCATTAGACCATTCGTATTTATGAATGTATAGATGGTTTCATGATGTAACTATGTTGGAATGGAAGTGTTGAGCAAATGATCAGCCACTAGAATGGCTAAGTATGATCATATGTGGGCTTATGTATGACAAGGCCCTAGTTGGTCCATGAAACCCCAAATTAGGTAAGGTTCACTTTGAAAACAGAAGCTGATAGCAGCAGTGGTGTGGATTGGAAAAATCACAAGAATTCGTAGGAGTGGAATTAAATAGTGAATAAATTATGTAATCGAACCTTGATGAATCTACTTTCATATGGAAGTAACGAAACAATTATAGGAACAGTACAGAAAGAGATATTCGGGTTCTTGTGTAACAGGGCCAGAACAGTTTCTGGATTCACTGTTCCGCCTTTGGAAATTCACTATAAATTGACCAGAGATAATTAGGGGTCATACCATATATGTATGGATTCCTCTCTGAGTCTAGTTTCCATAGAAACAAACGGCATCAGTATTGAAGCTCTGTGCAGAGAGATATCCCAGTCGTAATGGGAAAAGGTCAGTGTAGTCGACCCCTGTAACATGGGAGACTTTGACTAATAAACTGTACTAATTGGCCCGACCAAAAATTCTAGAAAAAAATCCATAGGTGGGGACATGAGTCTAGTTTCAGGGAAAAATTACAAAACTGATTTTTGAGTTGTGAAACTCAAGATATGATTTTTGAAGCGACTAGTACTCAGACTGGGCAGTGTCTGGAAAAATTTTTCAAAGTTTGTTAACATCTCGTGTCCGACTCCGGTGTCGGTCTCGGGTTCGGGGTGTTACAGTCATTATGAATATTTTCTAGTTCTGACGATAAAGTTAATCGGTACGCAATAAGTTTGATTCTTTCAGTAATCTCGTATGGCCCGATAAATCGCAGACTCAGCTTTCCTTTGCGACCAAACCAAAAAACTTTCTTCTAGGGTGAAACTTTCAAGTATACTCTGCCGCTGACTTGGAACTCTATGCCTTTACGTTTAAGATCCGTATATGATTTCTGATGATCTGAAGCTACTTTCAAACTACCTTGGATCACATTCACTTTTTCTTCAGTCTTACGAATCAAATCAACTTCGTGTATCTTTTTTTCGTTGAGCTCAATCCAGTTTAATAGAGTTCGGCATTTATGACCATACAGCCTCATACGGTGCCATTTTTATGCTTGATTGAAAAGTGTTGTTATACACAAATTCAACCAAGGGCAAGTATTTCTCGCAGTTGCCTTCAAACACTAAAATAGAACATTGAAGCATATCTTCAAGAATCTAAATTACACGCTTGGACTGACCATCGGTCTGAGGGTGAAATGCAATGCTAAAATACAATCGTGTATCAAGCGCTTCCTATAACTTTTTTCCAAAATCGTGATGTAAACCATGGATCTCTATCTGAAATAATGGAGACTTGTACTCTGTGTAATCTAACAATCTCTGAAAAGTATAACTCAACTAATCTGTCAAGGGAGTAGTCTGTACGTACCGGAATAAAATGTGCAGACTTCGTCAAACAATGTATGATAACCCAGATGGCATCATTCTTCCTCGATGATAAGGGTAAACCTAATACGAAATCCATAGTAACTCTATCCCATTTTCACTCCGGTATCATCGCTACCTGTAACAGTCCTGAAGGTA
Source organism: Gossypium hirsutum (assembly GCF_007990345.1). Classification (NCBI taxonomy): domain Eukaryota; kingdom Viridiplantae; phylum Streptophyta; class Magnoliopsida; order Malvales; family Malvaceae; genus Gossypium; species Gossypium hirsutum. Next base: position 44,139,735 of record NC_053443.1, read on the forward strand.
CCTGATGTTCAGCTTTAACTTGCTAACATACCAAACATCTTGATACAAAATTAGATATCTCGCGTTTTATTCCCCGCCACCAGTACATCTATCTGAAATTACTATACATTTTATTACTTCCCAAATGACCATACAAGCTACGACTATGAGCTTCGTGTAAGATTCTCTGGATGTGCTCTGGATTCTTCAGTACACAAACTCTACCTCTGAACAATAAACAATCATCGAGTCCTATCTAAAATTCTGAATCAGTAGTCGACTCACACTGCGCCCGTTTAGCTAGCAAATCATAATCATATTTCTGAGCTTCACAAATCTACTGTAAAAACATTGATCTAGCTTTCAACTCAGCTAACATCAAACCATCTTCGTGTAATGTTAGTCATGTATTCATCCTTCGCAGAGCAAATAAATATTTTCTACTTAGAGAGTCAGCAACTACATTCGCTTTTCCCAGATGATAATCAATGATTAATTCATGATCTTTTAATAGTTCGATCCATCTATGCTGTCTCAGATTCAAATCTTTATGCGACATTAGATACTTCAAACTCTTGTAAGTATATGACATTTTTCGCTGAACAAATGGTGTCACAAAATTTTCAATGCAAACACAATAGCTTCCAACTCTAAGTCATGCATCGGATAGTTCTTTTCATGTGGCTTTAACTATCTGGAAGCATAAGTTATTACTTTGCCTTCCTGCATTAAAACACAACCTAGACCATTTAAAGATGCGTTGCTAAAAATTACAAAGTCTTTAACCAATTCAAGCTGTACCAGAACTGGTGCTTTAATCAACAGTGCTTTCAATTGATTGAAACTTTGCTGACATTTATCAGACCATTCAAACTTCACATCTTTATGTAATAATCACATCATTAGTGTAGCTATCATTGAGAACCCTTTGACAAATCTTCAGTAATAGCCAGCTAATCCCAGAAAACTTCTAACTTCAGATACGTTTCTCGGCAGTTTCCAATCAACAACTGCTAATATTTTACTCGGGTTAACTCTGATGCCTTCAGCTGATACTATGTGTCCCAGAAAATTGACTTCTCGTATCCAAAACTCACATTTTCTAAATTTAGCAAATAGTTGTTTATCTTGTAAAGTTTGCAAAACAACTCTCAAATGCTCAACATGCTCAGACTCATCTTAGGAATATATCAGAATGTCATCAATATTTACCACAAAAAATCTATCTAAATACGGTTTGAAGATTCTGTTCATTAAATCCATAAATACTGCAGGTGCATTAGTTAAACCAAATGCATCACAATAAATTCAAAGTGTCCGTACCTAGTTCTAAATGGAGTTTTTGGTACATCCAAATCTTTCACTCGTAGCTGATAATAACCAGAATGAAGATCAATCTTTGAGAATACTTTGGCACCTTTCAACTAATCAAATAGATCGTTAATACGAGGCTATGTATATTTGTTCTTGATTGTAACTTTGTTGAGTTGACGGTAGTCTATACATAATCTCATCGCTCCATCCTTTTTCTTAACAAATAGAACTGGTGCACCCCAATGTGAAAAATTAGGTCAAGCAAAACCCCTATCTGTCAACTTTTACAGTTTTGATTTCAACTCTTTTAACTCAGTAGGAGCCATTCTGTAAGGTGCTATCGATATCGGTGATGTTCCTGCTACAGGTTCTATAGCAAACTCAACCTCTTTGACTGGAAATAATCCAGGTAACTCCTCTGGAAATGCATTGGGATACTCACAAACCACTAGCTCTATTTCAAGCTTCGATTCAAACACTTTAGAATCTAGAACATAAGCAAGATATGCATTGCAACCTTTTCTCGCATATTCCTATACTGACATAGTTGATATAACAATAGGCAACCCACTCAGATTATTTGATTCAATACAAAGCGTCTCACCGTTCTGACATTCTAATACGATAAGCTTTAGTCTATAGTTTACAACAGCATCATGCAGAGTTAGGCAATCCATACCCAGAATCGCATCAACTTTATCAAAAGGTAGTAACATCAAATAAGGCAAAAAATTGTAAATCTGAGTCATCAAAAGACAATTCTTGCAAACTTTATCAACTAGCACATACTGACTTAAGGGTTCGACACTTTAACCACTAATTTAGTAGACTCAACAGGAAAATTCTTACTAGATACAAAATTTGTGCAAACATATGAATGGGTTGATCTCGAATCAATCATAGCAGTAACATCAGTATCATAACATATGGCGTAGAAGCATCCTAACGTGCGCGAATAGCATAAGCCCTAGCTAGTGCTTGTGCCTCGGATCTCACAGTGGAGTCTTTCATCACACCACGACTACCATTCATATTTTTGGGAATACGAGGTGGTCAACCTCTCCCAGCTGTGTTGCTCGAACTGAAAATCTAAACTTTCTCTTTCTCGGGTTTCTCTAAGCAATCTCTAAGATAGTGGTCGAAGGAACCACATCTGAAACACACTCCATTCTTCACTCAACACTCACCACAATGTGGTCCGTTACAGGGCTTACACTCGGGTCTGGAATCTCTAAGACTACCTACACTCGCTACAAATATAGCCTGAGGTTTTGGATTGGAGTGTCGGGTATCTCTGTCTCTACTTAATGACCCATAGAAGCTATAGAATGGTTGTGATGTTCTTTTGATCTCTTTGATACTAACTGTTAGGATTTCCCAGACGATCTCTTTCTTGAGTCTCTAGCTTTAAAATCAGCACGTCTTTTCTCTTTACTCAGTTCTTCGGCCTTATGTGACCGATCAACCAGTACAACGAACTCTTTTAGTTCAAGAATTCCAATTAGAAGCTTTATGTCTTCGTTTAATTCTTCTTCAAATCTTTTACACATGGTAGTCTTAGTCGAAGTACACTCTCGAGCATATTTGCTCAGTTTAACAAATTCTCGCTCATACTTTGGTATAGACATATGGCCCAGTTTGAGCTCTAGAAATTCTTTATGTTTCTAATCCAGAAACCTCTGAATGATGTATTTCTTTCAGAACTTTGTTTGGAAGAATTCCCAAGTGATCCGCTCTCTCGGCACAACAGAAATCAACGTGTTCCACCACTGGTAAGCCAAATCTTTCAATAACAATACTGCATATTTAACGCACTTAGTCGGTGAACAGGATAACTCATAAAAACCCTGATTGTATTCTCTAACCAGAATTCAACTCTCTCAGGATCATATTCAGTAGTAGCTTAGAATTCTTCAGCCCCGTACTTACGTATCTTATGGACAGGTTGGCTTACTAATAAGGATTGGTTCCAAAATTTGAGGGATAACAGAAACCGATTGGGGAGCAAGAGGGGGTGGAGGTTGTTGAGCAACCAGGTTCATCCGTACAAACTCGGTAAACCATTCATTTATCATTTGGAAGAAGGCTTTCTTAGCCTCTCCTCCCCGGCCCTCAGATACGGGCCTTATATCACTTGATGCAACTCCGTGAACGAAGACTTGACCGTTGCTCTCTACTCCATCTGAGTCAGCTCGGTTGGATGTCAATGCTATATGAAAACATCTTTAAAACGGTCAGAAGATATCACACTATCACATGTTATATAATGGCATGTATAGATAGACTCATACACACTACGTTCAGCCCGATAATCAACTAAACCATACCTCTGGTACCAATAAATGTAACACCCCTAACCCGTATCCGTCGCCAGAATAGGGTTAGAGATCATTACCAGAGTTTATAGATCAAACAAACAGAAATTCCAAACATTTCATAACATATCAATATTCATATCAAAACCAATCAAATCATACATATTGTCCCTTATAGAAGCTCTCGAGGCCCTAAATACGCGTTAGAAATAAGTCGGGACTAAATTAGAAAATCAGAGAATTTTTTTCGAAAAATATTGAAAATTATCAAAGCTACAGGGGTCACCGTCCAATGACACGTCCATGTCTTAGGCCGTGTGGGCATTCAAAATAAGGACACAGGACTGTGTCCTAGCCAATGTCCGTGCCTGTGTAACTCACTGACTTGGGCCACATGGCCAAGCCACATGCTCATGTGCTAGGCCGTGTACCCTTCGTAGTAACCTTACACGCCCGTGCCCCAGGCCATGTGCTAGGCTGTGTAACAGCCTAACTTGTAACCCTTTGAAAACTAAAAGGGACAGCGGCCGTGTCACTTGAGACACACGCCCGTGTCTCTACCCATGCGGACGAAAATAGGCTATTTTACAAGCCATTTTTCTCACCCAATTTGGCATCAACCTATATCACTGTGCATATAAATAAGCCATATTAAGGCATCCAAGACAAGTATAATCAAAACTTAAACATATGGTATATTCACATACAACCAGTATGCCTTTAGGCACCTCAAATGACAATTCATAACATTTACAATTATGTACATAATTTAACCAAATAAAAAAACAACCTTTCAAGCAATTTGCATCATTTCATGCCACTTCGCTTACTTACCAAAACATACTAAAACTTCCCAATTCATACAAATTATACCATTCTAAACTAGCATCAATATACATATTTGTCTTCCACTACAAAGCACCAATTCACAACAAACTATAGCACATATCTAATGTTCACATTCAATAACTATTTCATTTTCCATAATTCAATCACAATTCAAACCACATATCAACCATATTAAGACAACTTATACACATCCAAAATATGTCAAACACAAGCCAAATAAGTGGCCATAATCACAACAAAACATATGAGCCAACATTAGCCAAAATAACCTATGCATGCCATTATAACCAAAATTAAACCAACCGAAAAAACCAAAAGAACCGATGGATAGTGTGATATAGCTCTGACAAGCTTCCAACCCGAATGAGCTTTTGATTCACTAAAAACATAAAAAATACAAAGAGTAAGCATTTAAGCTTAGTAAGTTCGTATAATATAGAATTTAACTTACCATTTAGTTACAAATTAGGTAAGTAAACATATCATATCCCAACTCAATTTGGCCAAATGCCTAAGCACATATTCACCAATATTTTGGCAATGTAAAACACATATAATAGCCGATAAACATGGATGAACATAATAATTAAGCAAGTTTTATATACATGCATCATCCATTTCATGTTTCAATACATCATATAATATCATTTTTGTAACATCCCAAAATAGGGCCTAAATGGACAGTGGTTGCAAAACCACAAATTTGAGATAGAAAAGTTTATTGTGATTAATTTTTATGATATACCGATTGATTGGATGCATGTGTTACACTACCGATAAGAAATTTCAGTGATTGCATGTCTAAATTGCACATTAGGATTTAATTGCAAAAGTGGGTAAATAAGAGTTTTAGATGATAAAGGATTTAATTGAAGTGCATAATTGAAGTAAAGGTCCTTAAATGGTAATTAGACCATTAGATTTTCATGGACAAAAATGGGCATGCATAGATAAAAATAACTAAAGTTTTAATGAAGGGCATTTTAGTCATTTGTTAATAAAAAGAATTAAAAGGGAAAAAGATGGCAAAATGTGCACATCTTCTTCCATGGGGCTGAAAATTCAAGAACACCATAGCTAGGGTTTCTTCAGTTTCTCAAGCTCATAGTAAGTGCATCCAAGCCCGTTGTTAATTTTTTTTATGTTTTTTGGAGTTCTCGTAACTCGATTTAGCTTATTCTACCATTAATTCATGTTAGGGTTCATATTTTCAAAAATACCCATAGGTGAAATGTATTTATTTTGATCTTTTATGGTAGAATATGAAGTTTGAGATTATGTTAAACGACTTTTACTAAGCGATTTTAAGTGAAAATGAGTAAAACGACATAATCGGTAAAAATACCTAATGTTCATAAGGAAATGTTAGAGTGGGAATTTGATGTTGCCATAGAAGGTAAAGACGTTCAGCATGTCATAATACACAAGAATAAGGGATCAAGTTTAATTTCTGAGCTTTGGGGAAAAAGTGTAAGTATGCAAAAGTTTAGGGGCAAAATCATAATTTTGCCAAAGTTCGAGTCAATGATTGTTTTGATGAATGTTAGTATCAAATAAGCCAAATTTGCTATTATAGATCAAGAAGAATGGAATCCAGAGTTAGACCAGGGAAAGAAAAAGGTTGAAGACTAAGTTGCTAGATTTGATCAGATTTTCTATCGAGGTAAGTTTACGGTAAATAAATGCAATATTTTAATAATTATTATTAATGTTGTTATTTTCCAGCAGTTAGGTACTTATTTCATGAAATTATTTTATTTCATGAAATTATTTAATGTTGACTCAAGTATGAGATATAGAGAATCAGTGTTAAAAGTCCCGTTGAAACATTAGGAATGTATTAGATACAAATGTCATGACATTAAGGGAATGAGATCCCATGTAAGACCATGTTTGGGACATGACATAGGCATTACTGAGGTTATGAAAGGTCCCACGTCAGACCATGTCTAGGACATGGCGTTGGCACCGAGATGAGAGGTCCCCCGTAAGACCATGTCTAGGACATGGCATGGGCACCGATATAATAACTCCCATGTAAGACCATATCTGGGATATGGCATTGGCAGCATAGGAAACATCCCATATAAGACCATGTCTGGGACATGGCTTTGGCATGTTATTATCAGATAGGAGTCCCGAGTATCCTTAGTATTCCAAGTAGTTTAACGAGCTAGTAAATGGACTATGTTACATGAAAGTTTAGGTAAAGGCATAATAAATATATTTAGGTGAGTTATAAGGGTTAAGAATATCTCAATTATTAATTGAGAAAGAAATGTCAGCAAGGGAGGAGTAAGTTATAATCATGAATTATTTAAGTAAGCAAGGAAGTAAACAAGTAAGAGAGTAAGTAAAGAAGAAAGTAAAAATCATGATACTTGATGAGTATAATTATTTATGATAAATATTGTTATTTATTTTCTTGTAAACTTACTAAGCTTTATGATTACTCCCTTTATTTCCCTTCTTTTTATAGTATCACCAAGCCAATTTGGGGATCGTAAGGGCGTCATAGATCGTTTCACACTATCAATAGGCTATCTCGGTATTTTGTGGTTCGAATTGCTTTGATTTATGGCATGTATAGGGACTTAGTCATTTTGTGTTTGTGTCCTTATGATATGGCTAATGAATAGCATGTAAATATTTGATAATGATTAGCTATTGAAATGGCTATTTAAGAACATGTTTTGGTGTTATGTATGCCTAAATGATAGTTAATACAAAGAAATTATAAACGTGTAAAAATTTGCAATGGAACAGTTTTTGGATAGCAGGATTGACGTGATTTTGAAAAATCACCAAAAATAGTAGAAATGTAATTAGAGAGTGAATGAGATATAGAATTAAAGCTTATCTAGTCTATTTTCACATGAAAGAAACGTGTAGGCAAAGGAATTTTATATTATGAGATATTTGAATTTTAGTGAGACGGAGTCTGAATGGTTTGTGAAGTCCCCTATTCTAAATTTAAAAAATCATTAAAAATTGTATAGAAATAATTATGAGTTATAATTTATAGTTCTAGATTCCTAGTGAGTCTATTTTCAATAGAAACAAACGACAACATTATTTGAATTTTTTATACTGAGATAATTGATTTTTAGTAAAGAGGGGTCAGAACTATAGAGCAGTGAAATAGGGGAGACTTTAACGAATAAACTGTACTATTTGGCTAAACCAAAAATTATATAACTTTTATGATAAGAAAATATATGAGTCTAGTTTCATGGAAAATTTACGGATCTAAATTTCAAGTTTTGTAACTCGAGTTATAATTAAATTAAAGAATATTACACAGGTGGACAGTTTTATTGTGAATAATGAAATAATTTATTTTGATTTGTTTAAGTATTCGAAAATTTTTTACTGTTCCCGATTTGGACTCGAATCATTTTTGTTGCATGTTTTAGGGTCTCGAGGGTTCTTTTTAGGGATATATTGAATGACTGTGAGCGAATTATTCTTTTTAAAAGCAAATTTTTATGCTCTGATCTAGTAAGTTAAGTTAGGTAACGCCTCGTGCTCGACTCCGAAAACGGTCTTGGGTAAGGGGTGTTACATTGATTGGTACCAGAGCGAGAGTTTAGTTAGTTCTTGGAATATTCAATATGAATAAGAGTCTAGCTATACATGCCATACTTGTATTTTGATAGTGTGATGACTCTTGACAATTTTAAAATGTTTTTCTTTCATAGTTATGGATCCCGAACGAGCTGGTGCAGATGATGTAGAAAGTAATGAGCCCGCTCCCATAGAGGGGACGGTGCCACCAAATAGTAGTGAAAGGTCTGTTACAGTTAGTTAGGGAGAAGGGGCTATGGAAGCCTTCTTCCAAGCTATGAATGAATGGTTTGTCGTGTTCGTTAGTACGGATCCGACTATTAAACCTCGACCAGGTCATGATTCTCTGATCCCTCATGTAGCTCCCTAATCACAGGTACAGTTACAAGAGAAAGACCACCAGTTGATAAGATAAGAAAACAAGGGGCTGAAGAGTTTTGGGCTACTAAAGATGATGATGCAGAGAGAGCAAAATTTTGGCTCGAGAATACTATCAGAGTCTTTGATGAGTTATCCTGTACACTTGAAAAATGCATGAAGGTGTTGTCTCACTCCTTAGAGATTCAGCCTATCATTGGTGGAAGACTCTTGTGTCAGTTGTACCGAGCTAGAGAGTTTCTTGGGATTTCTTTCAAGAGGAGTTCCATAAAAAGTATATCAGTCAGAGATTTATTGACCAGAAAAGAAAAGAGTTCCTAGAGTTAAAGCAGGGTAAGATGACTGTAATCGAATGTGATGGTGAATTTGTTAGACTTAACAAGTATGCTCGAGAGTGTGCGTCTACAAAGGCTATCACGTGCAAAAGATTTGAGGATGGGCTAAATGATGATATTCGACTGTCAGTTGGCATTCTTGAGATAAAAGAGTTTGTTGTTCTAGTTGAAAGAGCCTGTAAGGCAAAGGAGTTGTTAAAAGAAAAAGAAAAAGGCAAAGCTAAAATTGAGGTTCAAGACACGAAGAAAAGACAAATGAGCAGATCATTTTAGTCTACATCTAAGAGGCCTAGAGAGTTCTTTATTAGATCGAATTTTTCAGCCGGGTATCCTAGCCGAAACAGAGGTAGAAAATTTGTGGGTTCAAGAGCTCTGACTACTTCAGTCGTAACTGTGGGTAGTACTCGACCACCTAGACCAGAGTGTGCTCAATGTGGTAGACGTCATCTTGGTGAGTGCTGAGCAAATGAAAATGCTTGTTTCAGATGTGGTGCACTAGATCATTTTATTCGGGATTATCCCGAAAAAGTTAAAAGAGAAGTAATACTGAGTGCAAGATTAGAAAATGCTCCTACTAGAGGTAGACCACAGAATAATTTAGGTGTTGGAGCAAGTAACAAGTGTACATCGAAAGACTTAGTAGCTAGACCAGATGTTAGAGCACCCACAAGGACTTATTCTATTCACACTCGCGAAGAGGCATCCTCCCCCGATATGATTACGGGTACATTTTCTCTCTATCATACTAGTGTTATTGCTTTGATTGATCCGAGTTCGACTCATTCCTATGTTTGCATGAGATTGATGCCTAGTATGAACATGCTCATAGAATCTACCGAATTTGTGATTAAAGTATCGAATCCATTAGGCCAGTATGTGTTAGTAGACAAAGTATGTAAAAATTACCCTTTGATGATTAGCGGTCACTGTTTTCTGGCCGATCTTATGCTATTGCCATTTGATGTTTGATGTGATTCTTGGTATGGATTGGTTGACTGCCCATGATGTTATAGTGAATTGCGAAAAGAAATACATTGAGTTGAAATGCAAAAATGGTGATATTATCCGGGTTAATTCAGATGAGTCAAATAGTTCTCTTGCCATGATTTCTGTTATGTCTGCTCAGAAATGTTCGAGAAAAAGGTATGAAGCTTATCTTTCTTTTGTATTGAATACTAAAGATCCAGAGTTGAAAATTGAATCAGTGCCAGTAGTTTGTGAGTTTTTCGATCTGTTTCCGAAAGAATTGCCAGGTTTGCCTCCTATTAGGGAATTTGAGTTTGGTATTGAGTTGGTTCCAAGTACCACTCCCATCTCTATTGGTCCTTATAGAATGGCCCCGTTGAAATTGAAAGAATTGAAAGCTCAGTTGTAGGAATTAACTGATAAAGGTTTTGCAAGGCCTAGTTGTTCTCCGTGGGGCGCACCAATGCTTTTTGTGAGAAAGAAAGATGGTTCGATGAGGTTGTGTATAGATTATCGGTAGGTTAAAAAAGTAACAATAAATAATAAATATCCACTTCCTAGAACTGATGATCTGTTTGACCAATTGAAGGGAGCCACTGTGCTCTCCAAGACAAATTTGAGATCCGGTTACTATCAGTTACGGGTTAAAGAGTCAGATGTTCTGAAGACTGCTTTCTGGACTAGGTATGGTCACTATGCGTTTCTTGTAATGCCATTTGTCATAACTAATTCTCCTGTCATATTCATAGATTGAATGAACCGAATTTTTTTACCGTACTTTGACAAGTTTGTAGTTGTGTTTATTGATGATATTCTGATTTACTCTCCTGATGAGATTGAACATGTCGAACATTTGAGAATAGTTTTACAGATTTTGAAAGATAATCAGTTGTATACCAAGTTTAGCAAAGGTGAGTTCTAGCTTCGAGAAGTCGGATTTCTTGGACACATTGTCTTAGGTGATGGTATTAAAGTTGATTCGAGTAAAATTTTAGCAATTGTTGAGTGGAAACCAACCAGAAATGTGTTAGAAGTTAGAAGTTTTCTTGGATTAGCTGGTTATTACAGACGATGTGTAAAGGGATTTCCCATGATAGCTACCCCTTCGACAAGGTTGTTGCAAAAATATGTCAAGTTTGAATGGACTGAGAAGTGTCAGCAGAGTTTTGACAAGTTAAATGCATTGTTTACTGAAGCTTCTGTTTTAGTACAGCCAGAATTGGGTAAAGAATTTGTGATTTATAGTGATGCATCCTTGAATGGATTAGGTTGTGTACTTATGCAAGAAGGCAAAGTAATAGCATATGCTTCCAGACAGTTAAAGCCACATGAGAAAAACTACCCGAAGCACGATTTAGAGCTAGCTACCATTGTATTTGCGTTGAAGATCTAGAGACATCACTTGTATAGTGAGAAGTGCCGAATAAAAGTTTGAAATACGTGACTTAGAAAGATTTGAACATGAGGCAAAGAAGATGGCTAGAGTTTATTAAAGATTATGAGCTAGTGATCGACTATCACCCAGGTAAGGCAAACGTTGTTGCTGATGCCTTGAGTAAAAAGTCTTTCTTTACATTGAGAGCTTTGAATACTAGTTTGGCTTTATCAGATGACAGTTCTATTTTAGCTAAGTTGAGAGCAAAACCGATGTTTCTTGAAGAAATCTGTAAAGTTCAGAAAGATGACAGTGAGTTGTAAGCTAAAAGATCTTAGTGCTAGTCAGGTATAGAGTTTGATTTTCAGATCGATTCTGATGGTTGTTTAATGTTCAAAAATTGAATATGTGTATCGGATAATGATGAGCTTATTCAAAAGATATTACAAGAAGCACATAGCAGTTCTTTGTCTATTCACCCAGGTAGTACAAAGATGTATAAAGATTTGAAGAAAATGTACTGGTAGGCAGGAATGAAAAGAGATTTTTCAAAATTTGTTTCTAGATGCTTGATTTGTTAGCAAGTAAAGGCAGAACATCAGGTACCTTTAGGTTTATTGTAGCTTGTGTTAGTTCTTGAGTGGAAATGGGATCGAGTTACCATGGATTTTGCGACAGGGTTACCGTTGACACCGAGAAAGAAAGATGTAGTATGGGTTGTGATTGATAAGCTAATGAAGTCGGCTTATTTTATCCCAGTTCATATGGATTATTCACTTGAAAAGTTGTCCGAGTTGTATATTTTAGAGATAGTCAGACTACATGGAGTACCGTTATCGATTATCTTAGATGGAGATTTGAGATTTACTTCACGGTTTTGGAAGAAATTGTAGGAAGCTTTGAAGTTGAGTTTTAGTACAACTTTCCATCCTCAGACTGATGGTCAGCCAGAGAGAGTTATTCAAATACTTGAGGATATGCTTAGATGTTATGTTTTAGAATTTCAAGGTAGTTGGGAGAAATATTTGCTGTTGTTAGAGTTTGCCTATAATAATAGTTATCAGTCGAGTTTGAAGATGACACCTTATGAAGCTTTGTATGGACGTAAGTGCCGTACGTCTTTGTGTTGGACAGAGCTTAAAGAAAATTAGATTTACGGGGTTGATCTAGTCAAAGAAACATAAGACAAAGTAAAAGTCATTAGAGATTGCTTGGAAGCAGCTTCAGATAGACAAAAATCCTATGCAATTTTGAAAAGACAAGAGATTGAGTTTCAGGTTGGTGACAGGGTATTTTTGAAAGTAACCCCGCTGAAGAAAGTTCTCAGATTTGGCAAGAAAGGCAAACTAAGTCCACAATTTATTGGACCGTTCGAGGTGACTAAAAGAGTTGGACCCTTAGCATATCGATTAGCTTTGCCGACTCAGTTAGAGAAGATTCATGATGTATTCCATGTGTCTATGTTATGTCTTTATCGTTCAGATTCGTCACATGTGATTTTTCAGATAGAGGTTGAGATTCAGCCAGATATGACTTACGGTGAAGAATCGGTAAAGGTTCTAGCTCGAGAGACCAAGAAACTAAGGAACAAAAGTATTGCCCTTGTGAAAGTATTATAGAATAGGCATGGGGTAGACGAGGCTACATGGGAGCCCGAATAGGCTATACGAAAATAGTACCCAAATCTCTTCACAGGTAAGATTTTCGGGGATGAAATTCCCTAAACCATGAATTCGAGATAGAAAAGTTTATTGTGATTAATTTTTATGATTTACTGATTGATTGGATGCATGTGTTAGAATATTTATAAGAAATTTCAGCGATTGCATGTCTGAATTGCACATTAGGATTTAGTTGCAAAAGTGGGTAAATAAGAGTTTTAGATGATAAAGGATTTAATTGAACTGCATAATTGAAGTAGAGGTCATTAATTGGTAATTAGACCATTAGATTTTCATGGACAAAAATGGGCATGCATAGATAAAAATAACTGAAGTTTTAATAAAGGGTATTTTAGTAATTTGGTAATAAAAAGAATTAAAAGGGAAAAAGATGGCAAAATGTGCTCATCTCCTTCTATAGGACTGAAAATTCAAAGACACCATAGCTAGGGTTTCTTCACTTACTCAAGCTCATAGTAAGTGCATCCAAGCCTTGTTTTTAATTTTTTTTATGTTTTTGGAGTCCTCATACCTCGATTTAGCTTATTCTACCATTAATTCATGTTAGGGTTCATATTTGGAAATATACCCATAGGTGAAATGTGTTTATTTTGATGTTTTATGGTAGAATATAAAGTTTGAGATTATGTTAAACAACTTTTGCTAAGCGATCTTAAGTGAAAACGAGTAAAACGACATAATCGGTAAAAATACCTAATGTTCATAAGTAAATGTTAGGGTGGGAATTTGATGTTGCCATAGAAGGGAAAGATGTTCAGCATGTCATAAAACATAAGAATAAAGGATGAAATTTAATTTTTGAGCTTTGGGGAAAAAGTGTAAATATGCAAAAGTTTAGAGGCAAAATCATAATTTTACCAAAGTTCGAGTCAAGGACTGTTTTAATGAATGTGAGTATTAAATTATCAGTGGTGGCTACTGTGAGAGTGGGTACTCAGGTTGACCGGTTAACATGGGATTTCTTTAAGGTGACATTCCAAGGAAAGTATGTGGCCGCAAGTTTTGTGGATGCTCGAAGAAGGGAATTTCTAAGCTTGACCTAAGGGAATAAAATTGAGGCAGGATATGAGGCAGAGTTCTTGCGACTGAGTCACTATGCTCGTGGGATAGTGGCGACTGAATATGAACGCTGTGTGCAATTTGAGGATGGTCTCCAAACTGAGTTACGAGTCTTCATAGCTCTGCAGAGGGAGAGAGATTTTGCTGCCCTAGTAGAAAAGGCGAAATTCACTGAGTACATAAAGCGCTCTGAGCGCCAGAACTATGAGAAGGATAGGGGCAGATATAAGAGGGATTTAGAGCCCTCGAGTTCTTCTAGAAGGCCTAAAAAGAAGGCCAGATTTGATGGGCCAGTTTGTGCTGCGGTTCCTGTTGCAAGACCAAGCCTTTTGCTGATTGTGAGAGACATCGTCTGGGTGAGTGCTGGAAGAAGATTGGGGCATGTTTCAGATGTGGGTCTATGGAGCATCAAGTCAAGAATTGTCCTCAGAGGCCTGTTCAGATGCAAGCTGCAGGTTAGGGTTATGTTCAGCCAGCGAAAGGTGGTCAGCAGCCACGAAAGGCTGTGGGTAGGCCAAAGGTGGAAATGGTGTGGGACGAGGTCGTGGAGCGCCAGGCAGAGGTGCTGGTAACATTGAGGTGAGGCAGCCATGATTGGTCTATGCTGCTAATCGTTGGGAGGATGGTGACGCTCCAGATGTTATAATCGGTACGTTCCTAATTCACAATGTACCTTACACTGCTCTGATTGATATAAGGTCTATGTATTCATACATTGCATGCACTGTGTCTGGCACCTTGGGTATCATGTGTGAGAGTACTGGTAATGAGATGATTATGTTAAGTCCACTGGGACAGTCATTAAGGGGGGACAAGTTGTTCAGAGATGTGCCCCTAGAGGTTCAAGGAGTTATATTTCCAGCGGATTTGATGGAGCTACCTTTTGGTGAATTTGACCTAATCTTACGGATGGATTTGTTGGTTAAACACCGTGCAAGTTTGAAATGTGCTCCTAAGCGTATGTTGTTAAAGACTACTGAGGATGAGGAGGTGGATGTGATTGGAGAGCGAAGGGACTTTCTGTCTAATGTGATCTCTGCATTAAGGGCCAAAAAACTGGTTCGCAAGGGTTGTGAGGCGTTTTTAGCCTATATTGGTGTATCCGATTTTGAGGGTCCTTCTATTGGAGATATCAAAATAGTTAATGATTTTTCTGATATATTTCCTAATGAGCTCCCTCGGTTGCCTCCGAGCCGCAAAGTTGAATTTGTTATTGAGCTCCTGCCTGGAGCAACTCCATTGTTCATCGTTCCTTATAGGATGGCACTGAAGGAGCTGGTGGAGTTAAAAGCTCAAACCCAAGAACTATTGGATCAAGGATTCATTCGATCTAGCGTGTCTCCATGGTGAGCACCAGTGTTGTTCGTAAAAAATAAGGATGTGTCCATGCGCATGTGCATCGACTATCGGCAATTGAATAAACTGACTATCAAGAATAAGTATCCTTTGCCGAGCATAGATGATTTATTTGATCAACTGCAAGGAGCTTCGATTTTCTCCAAAATAGATCTTTGTTTTGGGTACCATCAGCTGAGTGTTAAGGAGGCTGATGTGTATAAGACTGCGTTTAAGACTCGTTATGGTCATTACGAGTTCCTAGTGATACCGTTTGGGCTGACGAATGCACTAGCTGCCTTCATGGACCTAATGAACCGAGTATTCCAGCCTTACCTAGATTGGTTTTTGGTGGTATTTATACACACTATCTTGGTGTATTCGAGAACCGAGGATGAACATGATGCACATCTCTGAATTGTTCTGCAAATTTTAAGGGAGAAATAACTATACGCTAAGTTCAAGATGTGTGAGTTTTGGCAGTGGGAAGTGACATTTCTGGGTCACATGGTATCTGCCGAAGGGATTAGAGTAGATCCTCGAAAAATTGAAGTCGTACTAGATTGGAAACCACCTAAGATTGTATTTGAGATTCGAAGCTTTCTGGGTCTGGCAAGCGATTACAAACATTTTATTAAGGGGTTTTCCTTGATTGCTGCACCTCTGACTAAGTTGCTGCGTAAAAGGTACCATTTAATTGGACTGATAAGCAGCAAGAAAGTTTTGAGAAATTGAAGTAAGTTCTAACTGAGGCCCTTGTCTTGATACAGCCAGAGTCTGGGAAGGAATTCACTGTCTACAGTGATGCATCATACGTTGGTTTGGGTTGTGAATTACCCTACTCATGACTTGGAGTTAGCCGCGGTGGTATTCACACTGAAAATTTGTAGGCACTATTTATACGGTGAGAAGTGTACTATCTACATAGATCACAAGAGCCTGAAGTACCTCCTCACTCAGAAGGAGCTGAATCTTAGGCAGCGAAGATGGATAGATCTGTTTAAGGATTATGATTGCTCCACCCTGGTAAGGCTAACGTGGTAGCTAATGCACTGAGCCACAGGGCTGTATCTGATTTGAGAGCAATGTTTGCTCGTCTCAGCTTGTTTGATAATGGTAGCTTGTTGGCTGGGCTATAGGTTAGACCGACATGGACTGAACAGATTAAGGGTAAACAATTGTTGGATGAGTCACTAGTTCCTCATTTCTAATAGGTTGAGCATGGGGAAACTTTAGAATTTCAGCTAAATGGTGAAAGAGTACTGTGTTTCCGTGGGAGAGTTTGTGTACCGGGGGATTCTGATCCGAGGCAGTCTATACTACAGGACGTGCATAGTAGTTCATATGCTATGCATCCTGGCAGAAACAAGTTATATGGAGATATTCGTGAGCTATACTGGTGGCCAGGATTGTAACGCGAAGTTACTGATTTTGTGAGTAAGTGCTTGATGTGCCAGCAAGTTAAGGCTGAGTTTGAGCTGTCTTCAAGGTTACTGCAACCAGATAAGATTCCACTTTAGAAGTGAGAGAGGGTAACCATGGATTTTGTGAGTAGACTACCCTTAATGCCTACTAAGAAGGATTCGATAAGGGTTATTGTAGATCGATTGAATAAATCTGTCCATTTTATACCAGTCCGTACTGATTACTCATTGTAGAAGCTGGCAGAGTTGTATGTGGCAGAGATTGTGAGACTACATGGGGTACCGGTTTCCATCATATCCGACAGAGAGCCCTGATTCACATCTTGGTTCTGGAAGAAATTACACGAGACTTTGGGTACTAGGTTGGATTTAAGTACTACGTTCCATCCTCCAATAGATGGTCAGTTAGAGAGGGTGATACAGATACTGGAAGACATGTTAAGAAGTTGCGTAATGGATTTCTGAGGTAGCTGGGAAGACTATTTGCCACTAGCAGAGATCGCGTAGAATAATAACTACCAGTTTAGTATTCAAATGGTATCGTACGAGGCATTATATGGTCGTCGGTGTTGTACTCCTACTTGTTGGACTAAGTTGGGTGAGCGGCGAGTTTTGAGGCTAGAGTTAGTTTTTGATATCGAAGAGAAGGTAAAACTGATTCGAGACCGATTGAAGAAAGCATCTGATAGGCAGAAGGCTTATGTGGATCTTAAATGTTGAGAGATTGAGTATTCTATGGGTGACTTCGTATTCCTTAAGGTCTTCCCATGGAAAAAGTTATTGAGGTTTGGGCAGAAGGGTAAGCTTAGCCCTAGGTTCATTGGGCCTTACTGTATACTAAACCATGTGGGACCGGTCACCTATCAACTTAAGTTGCCTCCAGAATTGGACCTGATTCACGATGTATTCCACATCTCCATGCTAAGGCATTATCACTCTGATCCCACACATATAGTACCAGTCGAGGAGATCGAGGTACGACTAGGTCTAACCTTCGAGGAGAAGCCAGTACAGATATTGGACCGTAGGCTTAAAGTACTGAGGAAGAAATCTATTCCACTAGTCAAAGTGCTTTGGTGTAATCATAGTTCAGAAGAAGCCACATGAGAACCTGAGGAGGCGATTCATCAGCAATACCTTCATCTATTCTAACCAGGTAAAATTTGAGGTTGAAATTTCGCTAAAGGTGGTAGAGTTGCAATGACCC
The DNA here is from genome assembly GCF_007990345.1 of Gossypium hirsutum. Taxonomy (NCBI): domain Eukaryota; kingdom Viridiplantae; phylum Streptophyta; class Magnoliopsida; order Malvales; family Malvaceae; genus Gossypium; species Gossypium hirsutum. Next base: position 44,157,520 of record NC_053443.1, read on the forward strand.
AAAAATTTAAGTCTTTATTTTTTTTTGCATTTTATGACAAATATTTTTTTGCTTCAGAGGTTAAGTGATTTGCGTGTGTTTGAGAGTGTTTGAAAAGCCTAGGATCAAGTGTTGGATTCTGCAAAATTTTTAGTTTTGCTCTTAAATGAATCTAGACACTGGCATATAGGCCCTATAAATAATAGTGCTTGTTTTACGTCACAAAAAGAGCTTGTGGTCTAGTGGCAAGGTGGTGTGTTGTGTAACTATGAGGACTGAGGTTCAAGTCCTGGGTTATGCAATGGAGTATTTATTTTGCTGCTTGACCTGTGTAGGTAATTGAGTTGGACTGAAACACAGCTAAGGGGAGTATGAATAGAATTTGAATGGGGTAGTTGGGGGAGTTGAGGAGAAATTGGTGGAGTAATTCAAGGAGGGATAAGGGGAGAGATACTAGGAGAAAATCAAGAAGTTCGATTCAGAGGAAGTGTTATGCCGTTTGAGGGAACTCTAGCTTTGAGAATTCAGCTGGGGAAATGTTTACCACTTTCAGCATTGGAGAAACATTTTGGTGTTAGCATCTGTCGAATTCTCCTTTTCTTTTCTTTCATTTATCGGCTTTTGGTTCATTCGGGTTTGTATTGGTTGTTGCGCATTATTCAACGAAAGTCCCTTTCTTTTCGATCAATAGTTGTTAGTCAGTTTTGTGAGCAACTCTTCCATTCTTTTTCTCTCTTCTTCTCTTCCACAATCTGTGCTCTCTTTTGGCCGAATATCACCCTTTTGTGTTATCACTCTCTGTGCAGATCTTCTCTTCGTTGTTTTTGTTGTTCCAGTGCTGTAAGTGTTTCTGATTATCGGTAAAGTGTTTAAACTCCTCACTTTTTGATTAAACTTGTTCTCTTCTATTCTTTTTCTTAAAGCCGAATACCCTCCTTTTTATCCTTCGATTATCGACTGTTGTTTTTTTCCTCACGATGTGTTACTTGTTGCGGTTCTAGGGTTTTTCTCGAGGAGTGGTGGAGTGTAAGTGGTTTTGAAGTAGTCGCAACCCTTGTTCTCAACATTCAATCTAGGTAATACGTTACCTCACTTTTGGGGTTTAGGCCGTATACTGATTATGTTCTTATAGGATATCATTTGTGGATTGAGGTCACTTATATGGCCCACTTGGTTAATAAGGTCGGTGTTTGTGGTACAGATAATCGATCAAAGCGCGTAATCACTTTTGGTAAGCGGTCTTGGTGGATTAAAGTCACCACCGTTCAAACAATGTAAGGATGGTGTTGTTGGATTAAGTGTCAATAAGAGGGTGATCTACCCTAATGATTAAAGGACTAACATTGGGTCATGTTTGAATCTAGGTTGGTGTACGTGGAGATTTACGCTCTTCTCGTAAATAGGTGTGTAAACACCCCAATGTAACTGTAGAACGACAAAAGCTGAAAAGTTGAAAATATGACGTTTGAGACCACATGAGCATGCAATCGCTCGTGTGATAAGCCAAACCCACCAACCATGGGCGATAGACTGTAGAGGCCTCCATGAGCTTTTTCATGGGCTTAGGCCATAATGGGCCACGTTGGGTCAAAATGGGTCGTGTGGGCTTAATGGGCTTGTGGGCCCACACGAATGAAATCCATGATTTGTGGCAAATACTAGATAGAGCTATGTAGATCTCATAGCCGTGGAAAAATCTAGGCTGAATGGGTCGCACGAGCGTGTGGGCCCACTCTACACTGTTATGACCATTTAGGTTACCTAACTTGCTCGAGGCGAATGCGAACCTTTTGAGAGGTCGATATCCACACCGAGACCCCAAAATAGGTAAAATAACCATGACCAAAATACCCTTAAAGGGTAAAATGACTGTTTTACCCGTAATTGATGGAAATAACCGTTATACCCCTAGAGGTAGGTTGACTGATGTGTTCATGATTTGTATATGACTGTTACTGAGTATGAAATTCTGCATACATGTATGATTTATGACACGACATGCCGCATAGGGTTGGGATACTGTTATAGAGGAAGTATACTGTATTGGCAGCTTTGTTGTGATACTATTACTTGTAGCTTTGCTGCGATACTATTACTGGCAGCTTTGCTACGATATTGGTGTGTTGGCTGGATGTGTCAATTTTATCCCCACATGGTGTGATGGTGGTACGGAGTGGTGTGTTGGCTAGATTGGGGTGAGTTGCATTATTGTACTGTACTAATACTGTATAGGGCTAAGCCCCACGCTATACTATTTCTGAATAGGGCTTAGGCCCAGACTATTACTGTAAGTTGCATACTGACTGATAGGGGTTTACTCATTGTGTTGTTCCTAAGACATCTTTAAATTCTTGTGCGAAATTCTCATGTCTTTACATGTCAGGTCGAAAGAGAATCAAGAAGTTTGATTGCTTGAATTTGTTTCTACCTACATCTTCTTTATTTGGCATGTGTGGCTTCTTGATGAAAAAGGAAATTCTTACTGCATTTTGGAAAGATTGATCAAAATCATGTGTTTAATCCTAGAGTTTGTTATTATGAATTGTCCATGAGAGAAAGTAAGCATCGTAAATTTTGTTTGAATAAACGTGTAAACAATTTTTGCTTATATGATTCCTTGTCTTTAAGTCTAGAAATGAGACATGTGAATCGTGTTGGCTTGCCAAGTCAAAACCAAATCTTTGATTTCAGAGGTTGTTGTATATTATTGCTTAACAAATTCAAACATGTGTTGCATGATTTTAACTTTAATCTGCTTCATGTTCTTCATAAGTTACTAGCCATGAATTTTTCTAGTCAATTCGAAATGGTGAACAAAAACTTTGTGTTTGATCCTTGTGAATGTTGTTCCATATCATTGTTCAAGGGATTTGGACCATGGAATTTTGATTCCTGAAACTATAACCTTCAAATACTTTGGGAATCTGGTTTGTTTCCATTGAAGAAAAAGGTAAGACTCAAATCTTATTTAGCATTCACCCATCCACCATTTGTTTCTGAATCGAAAAGGATTGGTTCATCTTTAGCTAATCAATTTCTTAATCCTTTATTCTTTGATGATGATGATGATTTGTTTCCTTTATTCTTAGACCATTCACCACATTTGTCCAAGAAAAGCAGCATAAGAAGAAATATTTGCTAGTGAACAAACGGCTCGACTTGAGGACAAGTCATTTTGAAGAAGGGGGAATGATATAAGCATGGTTGGGAGCTCAACGAATTCGAGCCAAGACTCCATTGAGCTTCTGAAAGGCCCAATGACTCGAGCTCGAACTAGGCAATTCCAAGAAGTTGTTTTAGCCTTAATCACTCAATTTTGGGAAGAGAACAAGCTCGATGTCAATGGAGAAGTTCAGGCTAGCTCCTTAAAGACCCCTTGCATGCTAGTGCAAGCTGAACTCAGCTCATTTCTAGCTTCTTGAGCTCCACTCAACTCGAATCAGCTCACTTGATCTTATTTCAGCTCATTTGACCTCAATTTAGTTTCATTCAGCTCATTTCTTTTATCATTATAATAAACTAAGTATTAGTTTTATTTTATTTAATTTGATACAGCTCAAGACAAAATTCCCTAGCTCAAATCAGTTCATTAATTGTTTTCACATGTTTGAGCTAGCCGAACTTAATATACTAGCTAGTCCATAATTAATTGTTTTTAATTTATCTTAGTATGTTAATTAATTTGTCTTGATATTATATGAATTAGGTTAAGCCAAATGTGAAGATGTATTTAATACAAGATTCATGTACGACTTGGTGTAAAGTATGGAAGGGTACATGCACAATTGAGGTTCAATGAATGGCATTTAAAGGAGCACATGTATATGGGATGTTCATGCAAGAGGGATCTACTGAATGTTCATGCATTTGAAGATTCCTGGATCGTATTTGTGGTGGAACATGCATTGGGATGTTTTCATGCATGCTTCTTGCATATCCAAGATGATCATCAAGTATTAAAGGCACATTAAAGCTTCATTCGGCCAAGGGAGACGTAGGAGCATTAAAGGGCTGCACATTCATGGAATTATGGCTATTCTTCAAGGCTAAGTATGCATGAATGCATCAAGTGAAACAACATGATGGTTCAGCCAATTCATGCACCATTTTTAAACATGAACCAAATTTTAATGCTTTAGTGTGAACATTTTTATTATTGTGTGAACACATAGATGCCGAATTTGAGTAGTCATCTTTGAAGGGACTTTTGGCCAATTTGTTAAATGAAACTTTGTTTCTATGAGGTTAACTTCCTCTCCAATTTCGTACGAGTCTCGAGTGACTTATCTAGTGTGCTAGTACCGTCATCCTGAACTTGTTTCTGAACTTATCACCAATCATTGGTGTGGCGTTCTCCTATCCAGCTACCAACCATATTCCACCTTAAGCCATATAAGATTTGGGGTGATACTCGTTATAATATCAAATATTTCTTGACGCTTAAGTTCTATCAATCATCTCCATCACTTACCTTATCTATCTTACTTCCTTGTTAAACCAAGCCCATCCAAATTTATTCCATCTAAAATTCATCTATCTTTTAGCCACCTCAAACCTATTTCAACTTTTATTTTTATACTTAACCAAATTCCTCCATTTTCAAAATCGAACGATACTTCTTTGACGATGATTGGGCAAATTAGATCGACTCAACAATTAACGCCGGGTTAGATCACATCACTTTTTCGGAGACAGTGGTAAACCCGATACGAAGTCCATCGTAACTCACTCCCATTTCCATTTCAGTATCATCATTGGCTGTAATAAACCAGAAGGTACCTGATGTTCAGCTTTAACTTGCTGACATACTAAACATCTTGACACGAAATCATAAAACTCTCATTTCATTCCCAGCCACCAATACATATGTTTCAAATCACTGTACATCTTAATACTTCTCGAATGAACGGACAAGCTACCACTATAAGCTTCTTGTAAAATCTTCCAAATTAGATTTAGATTCTTTGGTACACAAATCCTACCTCTGAAAAATAAACAATCATCGGATCCAATATGGAATTCTGAATTAGGAGTTAACTCACTCTATGTTCGTTTAGCTAGCAACTCGTCATCACATGTTTGAGCCTCGCAAATCTGCGGTAAAAACATCGGTCTAGCTTTCAACTCAGCTAAAATTGAACCATCATCAGAAAACATCAGTCGTGTATTCATCGCTTGGAAAGCAAATAAAGACTTTGTACTCAGAGAATCAACAGCTACATTCGCTTTACCCGGATGGTAATCAATAATCAAATCATAGACTTTTAATAGCTCAAGCCACCAACACCGTACAAATGGTGTCGCCAATATTCAACGCGAACACCATAGTTTCCAATTCTAAATCATGAGTCAAATAATTCTTTTCATGCAACTTTAACTGTCTAAAAACATAAGCTATCACTTTACCTTCATGCATCAAAACACAACCTAAACCATTCAAAGATGCATCACTGAAAACCACAAATTCTTTACCTGATTGATCGGCTGTTTAACATCACAGCAATAATGTGCAAGTGTACGCTATCGATGCAAGTATAGTAGACAAGTGTGAGCCTGTCGGATATTGATCCCACAGGGATGGGTGTCTTTTGTCTATTAATGTCAGTGCAATAACTTGATAATAATGAGATAAATTGTGAGGAGAGTTGTCGGTGCAATAATTTGAGAACTGTAACACCCCGTACCCGAGTCCGTCGCCGGAGTCGGACACGAGGGGTTTGCAGACTTATATCACTTCTTTGCACAATCCATTTTAAAAATTTCCAGGCAGTTGGCTAACTGCGTCACTGTCACCTTAAAAATCATATCTTGAGTTTCACAACTGAAAAATCAGTTTCGTAAATTTTCCCTGAAACTAGACTCATATTCCCATCTACATATTTTTTATAGAATTTTTGGTCGTGTGACAGCCCAAAGTTGACCCTAGTCGGGAAGTGGTTTCGGGACCGCTAAACCGAGTCACCAAAATGTTTGAATGTGATACTTATTGTCTAGAATATGTAATTATGAATGTGTGAAAATTTCAAGCTTCAATTTGGTTGATTTCATGTGAATTTAGTTAATAGGACTTATGTGAGAAAATTCTAAAATGTGATAGGTCAATGTGTGAGGACCTATTAGTGCATGTGGACAAAGGGGGGACTTGCATGTCAAATTTCCCCCCCTACTAGTAGTGGCCGGCCATGATGGGCATGATGCACAATTGTGCAATTTATTTTATGGAAATTATGGCATGAGTATGGCACAAATAAGATATGTTAATTTGTGTCATAAAATGTTGGGATAAAACAAATAAAATAATAAAAAGGAGTATGGTGAATACAAAAAAAAAATGTGTGTGTAGTTGTTTGTCCCCCCCCCATTGCCGTGAGCTAAAGAAGAGAAAGGAGAGAATTTTGTTCATCCTTTTCTCATCTTCATGCCTGCCGAAACTAGAAAGAAAAACAAAGAAAAATTTTCTCATCCTTTGGTTCATCCTTGGCCAAAAATTTTAAGGAGGAAAGAAGAAGAAAGGTGAAGAGATTCGGCCATGCATGTAGCTAGGCTAAGGTATGTTTGATGATGTTCCATGAGATGCATGCATGTTTTAGTTGTTAGCTTGAGTTCTACTTGGCCCATGGTCTAAATCTTGCTATGTGATGGAATTGGCACTTGACCATGGATACATCATTCTTGGTTGGTGTTTGATGTTGTGGTGATGAGGCGTGAGGATGAGTTAAGATTCGGCCTAGGTGGAGGTTGTGTTAATGCCATTGCATGCAAAATATGAAGCTTGTTAATGATGCATGTGATGATGGCTTGATGATTCTTGAACCTCCTTTTTAGCATTTTTGTGTGAGCACATATGTGCATTGGTTGCTAAATGGAGAAGAATCGGCTAGCAAGATGTGTGCTAAGGCCGAATGTAACTTTGCATGTTGATGAGCAATGCATGTGTTAAATCGATGAAAAGGGGGAGGATGCTTTACTAGTGTGTGTATATGTGTGTATTAAGTGTTGAGATCGACCCCAAAAATAGACATGCATATTCGGCCAAGGGGAAAGAAATTAGCTAATATGTTGTGTTGATGCATGATTTTTGCATGTATGAGACTTTAATGTCTAATGTATAAATATGGGCTAAGTGCCTTGTGTTCATCTTTTTGATGCCTAAATGATGAAATCAATTTATTTGTTTGATTAAGCTCAAGAGCAAAGGGGAAATAAATCTGATAAAGGGAAGGAAAAAGTGGTTGAATAGCTAGCGGAATCGTTCGACAACACCCGAGGTAAGTTCTTGAGTAAGAGAGCTTAAATTACGATGTGATTAAATCATGCTCTATGTGAGGCTATTGAGCCGAATGTGCAAGGATGATATGTGCCTTGTGTTTGAGTTTCGCAAATGAAAATGAAATATGAATGTGCCATGAATTATTGTTAGATGTGCATGATTAATTGAATGCTGTCCGGGCTAAGTCCCGAAGGCTTTGTGCTAAGTGAATATATCCGGACTAAGATCCGAAGGCCTTTGTGTGAGATACTAAATCCGGGTTAAGTCCCGAAGGCATTCGTGCGAGTTATTAAATCCGGGTTAAGTCCCGAAGGCATTCGTGCGAGTTGTTAAATCCGGGTTATGTCCCGAAGGCATTGTGTGAGTTACTAAAACCGGGCTATGTCCCGAAGGCACTTGAACGAGGAGCTATATCCGGTTAAATTCCGAAGGTACGTGATTTTGGTAATGAATGAGCTTGCTGTAAAATTCCAGCTAATACTCGAAAAACATCCCAATATTGGGATATGTTACGTATGTGTTGAATTTAATCGAGCCCTTACAAATAAATATTCGCTAAGTTGATGAACGAGCTACCGGCCTTCGGCTAAGTTGGTCTTTTGTGTATGTACATAAGGGTTAACGTTGTGAAGTAAGTTTGATATCGGAAAAATTGTGTATTATGAAATATTCCGTTTAGCTAAATGTGTGCTATGCTTTCGTTATGCTGGAATTTCTTGCTCAAAACTGAGTAAGCATAAATTGCTTACTTCGTTCCATTGCTCCTCTGTTTTATAGATTTTTGGTTCTCCAGCTATCGGACTCGGGATCTTGACGTCGAAGTCGCCCACACTATCAAAGGCTCTTATGGGTACTCTTTTGGTTGAATTTTGATATGGCATGTATAGGACGACCCATTGTTGTTTTTCGAGTACTTTATGTGATGTATAAGTTTTGGATAGCCATGTGAAAATGGCTTATATGTGTTTAAGTATAATGTTATAATCATTTAGTGTGGACATGCTTGACAAGGATTGGCCACGGGGATGGTTAATCACTTTCATAAATTGTGCTATGTATGCAAAAAGGGCTAGTTGAACCATGAAATAGGTAAAGCCTACCTTAAAGGTAGATGCTGACAGCAGCAGTGACGTAGATTTGGAAAATCACTAAAAATAGTAGGAATGGAATTAAATAGTGAATAAATTATGTAAACAAACCTTGAAGAATCTACTTTCATAGGAAAGTAACGAAACAATCATATGGACAGTACAGTAAGAGATATTCGGGTTCTTGTGGAACAGGGCCAGAACAGTTTCTGGATTCCCTGTTCCGCCTTTGGAAATTCACTATAAATTGACCAGAGATAATTAGGGGTCATACCATATATGTATGGATTCCTCTCTGAGTCTAGTTTCCATAGAAACAAACGGCATCAGTATTGAAGCTCTGTGCAGAGAGATATCCAAGTCGTAATGGGAAAAGGTTAGTGTAGTCGACCCCTGTAACATGGGAGATTTTGACTAATAAACTGTACTAATTGGCCCGACCAAAAATTCTAGAAAAAAATACATAGGTGGGGACATGAGTCTAGTTTCAGGGAAAAATCACCAAACTGATTTTCGAGTTGTGAAACTCAAGATATGATTTTTGAAGCGACTAGTACTCAGACTGGGCAGTGTCTGGAAGGAAATTTTTCAAAGTTTGTTAACATCTCGTGTCCGACTCCGGTGTCGGTCTCGGGTTCGGGGTGTTACATTTTATTGGTATCAGAGCTACGGTTTAGTCGATTCTAGGACTACCGTAATGTTTTGGGTCTAGCTATACATGCCATTTTATGTGATTACTTGATAGTGTGGTGATTTCTGACAATTGTAAATGTGTTTATTTATAGTAATGGATCCCGATCGTGACCGAGAGGTAGCTGATGATCTTGAGAGTGTAGCGCCTGCTCCCGCACAAGGGACAGTGCCGGCAGACTCTCAACCTAATGCTAGTAATCCGAATGATGAAGCTAGACAAGCATTCTATAGCGTGATGAATGATTGGTTTAACCAATACATTCGAACTAATATGGCTATTCCACAACCTCCATTCCCGATAAATACTACCCCCGCACCTACAATACCACCAGTAACGGACCAAATAAGGTCAAATAAACCCCCAGTTGACAGAATCCGAAAACATGGGGCTACTGAATTTAAGGCTATGGATAGCGATGATGCCGAGCAAGCTGAATTTTGGCTGGACAACACTATCCGGGTACTCGATGAGCTATCTTGTACACCCGATGAATGCCTAAAGTGTGCTATCTCCTTGCTACGTGATTCTGCCTACTATTGGTGGAGTACTCTGACTTCTATTGTGCCCCGAGAGCAAGTAACTTGAAGGTTTTTCCAAACTGAGTTTCGGAAAAAGTATATCAGTCAGAGATTTGTTGATCAAAAACGGAAGGAATTTCTTGAGCTTAAGCAAGGCTCCATGTCGGTTACTGATTACGAGCGAAAATTTGTTAGACTTAGCAAATACGCTCGGGAATGTGTTTCGTCCGAAGCTATTATGTGTAAACGCTTCGAGGATGGGCTGAATGAAGATATAAAAATGTTCGTTGGCGTTCTTGAAATACGAGAGTTCGTGGTACTTGTTGAACGAGCTTGTAAAGCCGAAGAGCTTAGAAAAGAAAAGCAAAGAGTTGATGAGGGAACTGGAGAGTTTCGTAAAAGATCCTCGGGAAGGTCTCTTCAACAGACATCGAAGAGATTTCGAGATGATGCGGGCCAGTTTAGAGGCACTTCGGGCCTTTTTGGACGAGATCGTGATCGACCCCCTGTGGGTACACGAGGCACTTCGGTCGCCAGTGCTGGGAATGAACGTCGAGACAGGACGAAATGCCGATATTGCGGTAAATGGCATTCGGGGAGTTGCAGATTTCCTGACCGCTCCTGTTACAAATGCGGATCAGTTGACCACTTCATTAAAGATTGCCCGAGGTTGTCGGGACAGAATACAAATCAGAGTGGGAGACCGGGTGCTACCACTGCTCGAGGTAGACCATCTGGAAATATGGGCAATGCTAGTGGTGGTCAGAGAGGATCTAGAGATGATATAACCAGATCCGAAGCCCATGCGCCTGCTAGAGCTTATGCTATACGTGCCCGCGAGGATGCTTCTTCGCCTGATGTTATTACCGGTACATTCACTCTCTTTGATACTAATGTAATTGCTTTGATTGACCCCGGTTCTACTCATTCTTACATATGTGAAACCTTAGCATCCAGTAAGACTTTACCTATTGAGCCTACTGAGTTCGTAATTCGGGTGTCAAATCCCTTGGGTCGTTACGTGCTTGTCGACAAAGTGTGTAAGAAATGTCCCCTGGAAATTCGAGGTTCCTGTTTTCCGGCGGACTTGATGCTTTTGCCGTTTGATGAATTTGATGTTATCCTTGGGTTGGATTGGTTGGCCGCGCATGATGCGATTGTGAATTGCAAGAGCAAGACTATTGATTTGAGGTGCGCAAATAACGAAGTAGTCCGAATTGAGTCTGCGGACTTGGAGGGGATGCCAGCTGTAATATCAGCAATGTTGGCACAGAAATATGTAAGAAAAGGGTGCGAAGCATACCTTGCGTATGTACTTGGTGACAAAGAATTAGAAAAGAAACCCGAATCTGTGCCGGTGGTTTGTGAATACCCGGATGTTTTTCCGGAAGAATTACCGGGTTTACCACCTGTTCGGGAGGTAGAGTTTGGTATTGAGCTTGTACCTGGGACTACGCCGATTTTGATAGCTCCGTATCGTATGGCACCAACCGAGTTAAAGGAGTTGAAAGCTCAGTTGCAAGAACTGACGGATAAAGGTTTCGCTCGACCAAGTTTCTCACCTTGGGGTGCACCAGTATTGTTCGTGAAAAAGAAGGACGGAACCATGAGGTTGTGCATTGACTATCGTCAGCTGAATAAAGTGATGATAAAGAACAAATATCCGTTGCCGTGCATCGATGATTTGTTCGACCAACTGAAGGGAGCCTCAGTGTTCTCAAAAATAGATTTGAGATCGGGCTATTATCAGTTGCGAATCCGAGATTCAGATATTCCCAAAACTGCCTTCAGAACGAGATATGGTCACTACGAATTCTTAGTGATGCCGTTTGGGCTCACTAATGCCCCTGCAGTATTTATGGATTTGATGAATCGGATCTTCAGACCGTATTTGGATCGGTTCGTAGTGGTGTTCATTGATGACATTTTGGTCTATTCAAGAGACGAGACCGAACATGCTGAGCATCTGAGGCTAGTGCTGCAAATTTTGCGGGATAAGCAGTTATATGCTAAGTTCAGTAAGTGTGAGTTCTGGTTAAGAGAGGTTAGCTTCTTGGGTCATGTGGTATCCGCGTCGGGTATTCGAGTTGACCCGAACAAAATTTCAGCCATACTTGACTGGAAACCTCCGAGAAATGTTACTGAAGTTCGGAGCTTTTTGGGGCTCGCCGGTTATTACCGACGATTTGTCAAAGGTTTCTCGATGATAGCCACACCAATGGCGAAGCTACTTCAAAAGGATGTTAAGTTCAAGTGGACGGAGAAATGTCAGAAAAGTTTCGACCAACTGAAAACTCATTTGACTGAAGCTCCAATTTTGGTGCAACCCGAATCAGGTAAAGAGTTTGTCATTTATAGTGACGCATCCCTACTTGGGTTGGGTTGCGTATTGATGCAAGAAGGTCGAGTCGTGGCCTATGCGTCGAGACAATTGAAGCCACACGAGAGGAATTATCCAACCCATGATCTCGAACTAGCTGCCATCGTGTTTGCTTTAAAAATATGGCGACATTATCTGTTTGGTGAGAAGTGCCATGTATTTTCGGATCACAAAAGTCTCAAATATTTGATGACTCAACGAGACTTGAATCTGCGACAAAGACGTTGGCTTGAGTTGTTGAAAGATTACGAGCTTGTCATTGATTACCACCCGGGAAAGGCTAACGTGGTTGCGGACGCCTTAAGCCGGAAGTCATTGTTTGCTTTACGAGCGATGAACGTGCATTTGTCTGTTCTACCAGACAGTGTGTTAGTAGCTTAATTAAAAGCTAAACCATTATTGACTCACCAAATTCGTGAAGCTCAGAAAGTCGATGATGAATTGGTTGCAAAACGGGCTAAGTGTTTTCCGAACGAGGAATCGGAGTTTCAAATTGATGATGGTGATTGTTTGAGGTTCAGAAATCGTTTGTGTGTTCCAAGGAATTCGGAACTCATTTCGATGATTCTGAACGAAGCCCATTGTAGCCGAATGTCAATTCACCCGGGGAGTACGAAAATGTACAACGATTTGAAACGTCAATTTTGGTGGCATGGTATGAAACGGGACATCTCCGACTTTGTTTCGAGATGTTTGATATGTCAACAAGTGAAAGCGGAACATCAAGTGCCTTCAGGATTACTCCAGCCGATCATGATACCCGAGTGGAAATGGGATCGAGTCACAATGGACTTTGTGTCCGGACTGCCCTTGTCAGCAAGTAAGAAGGATGCGATATGGGTTGTTGTTGATAGACTGACTAAGTCGGCTCATTTCATCCCCGTACGTACGGATTTTTCATTGGATAAACTAGCTGAATTGTACGTTTATCAAATTGTGAGATTACACGGGGTACCTGTTTCTATCGTGTCGGATAGAGATCCGAGATTCACCTCACGATTTTGGAAGAAATTGCAAGAAGCTCTGGGTACCAAGCTGCATTTTAGCACTGCTTTTCACCCCCAAACCGATGGTCAATCCGAGCGGATAATTCAGATACTTGAGGATATGTTGAGATGTTGCATCCTCGAGTTCAGTAGTTCATGGGAACGGTATTTACCTTTGATTGAATTCGCTTACAACAATAGTTTTCAATCAAGTATTAAGATGGCACCTTACGAGGCTTTGTACGGTCGTAAATGCCGTACACCATTGTTTTGGACCGAGCTCGGTGAAAGTAAAATTTTCGGAGTTGATTTGATTAAAGATGCTGAACAGAAAGTAAAGGTAATCCGTGAAAGTCTAAAGGTAGCCACGGATCGTCAGAAGTCGTACGCAGATTTGAAACAAAAAGACATCGAGTATTAGGTGGGAGACAAAGTGTTCCTTAAGGTTTCACCTTGGAAAAAGATACTCAGGTTCGGCCGTAAGGGCAAGTTGAGCCCAAGATTCATTGGGCCGTACGAAATCTCCGAACGAGTTAGTCCGGTTGCGTATAGATTGATTTTGCCCCCGGAGCTTGAAAAGATTCATGACGTCTTTCATGTTTCGATGCTTCGACGCTATCGATCTGATCCATCGCACATAATTAGCCCATCAGAGGTTGAAATTCAAGTCGACATGAGCTATGAAGAAGAACCGATGCGTATCCTAGCTCGTGAAGTGAAGGAGTTGCGAAACAAAAGAGTTCCGCTAGTAAAGGTATTATGGCTCAAACACGGGATCGAGGAAGCTACTTGGGAGACTGAGAGCTCGATGAAAGAACGATACCCAAACCTATTTACCGGTAAGATTTTCGGGGATGAAAATTTCTTAAGTGGGGGAGAGTTGTGACAGCCCAAAGTTGACCCTAGTCGGGAAGTGGTTTCGGGACCGCTAAACCGAGTCACCAAAATGTTTGAATGTGATACTTATTGTCTAGAATATGTAATTATGAATGTGTGAAAATTTCAAGCTTCAATTTGGTTGATTTCATGTGAATTTAGTTAATAGGACTTATGTGAGAAAATTCTAAAATGTGATAGGTCAATGTGTGAGGACCTATTAGTGCATGTGGACAAAGGGGGGACTTGCATGTCAAATTTCCCCCCTACTAGTAGTGGCCGGCCATGATGGGCATGATGCACAATTGTGCAATTTATTTTATGGAAATTATGGCATGAGTATGGCACAAATAAGATATGTTAATTTGTGTCATAAAATGTTGGGATAAAACAAATAAAATAATAAAAAGGAGTATGGTGAATACAAAAAAAAATGTGTGTGTAGTTGTTTGTCCCCCCCATTGCCGTGAGCTAAAGAAGAGAAAGGAGAGAATTTTGTTCATCCTTTTCTCATCTTCATGCTTGCCGAAACTAGAAAGAAAAACAAAGAAAAATTTTCTCATCCTTTGGTTCATCCTTGGCCAAAAATTTTAAGGAGGAAAGAAGAAGAAAGGTGAAGAGATTCGGCCATGCATGTAGCTAGGCTAAGGTATGTTTGATGATGTTCCATGAGATGCATGCATGTTTTAGTTGTTAGCTTGAGTTCTACTTGGCCCATGGTCTAAATCTTGCTATGTGATGGAATTGGCACTTGACCATGGATGCATCATTCTTGGTTGGTGTTTGATGTTGTGGTGATGAGGCATGAGGATGAGTTAAGATTCGGCCTAGGTGGAGGTTGTGTTAATGCCATTGCATGCAAAATATGAAGCTTGTTAATGATGCATGTGATGATGGCTTGATGATTCTTGAACCTCCTTTTTAGCATTTTTGTGTGAGCACATATGTGCATTGGTTGCTAAATGGAGAAGAATCGGCTAGCAAGATGTGTGCTAAGGCCGAATGTAACTTTGCATGTTGATGAGCAATGCATGTGTTAAATCGATGAAAAGGGGGAGGATGCTTTACTAGTGTGTGTATATGTGTGTATTAAGTGTTGAGATCGACCCCAAAAATAGACATGCATATTCGGCCAAGGGGAAAGAAATTAGCTAATATGTTGTGTTGATGCATGATTTTTGCATGTATGAGACTTTAATGTCTAATGTATAAATATGGGCTAAGTGCCTTGTGTTCATCTTTTTGATGCCTAAATGATGAAATCAATTTATTTGTTTGATTAAGCTCAAGAGCAAAGGGGAAATAAATCCGATAAAGGGAAGGAAAAAGTGGTTGAATAGCTAGCGGAATCGTTCGACAACACCCGAGGTAAGTTCTTGAGTAAGAGAGCTTAAATTACGATGTGATTAAATCATGCTCTATGTGAGGCTATTGAGCCGAATGTGCAAGGATGATATGTGCCTTGTGTTTGAGTTTCGCAAATGAAAATGAAATATGAATGTGCCATGAATTATTGTTAGATGTGCATGATTAATTGAATGCTGTCCGGGCTAAGTCCCGAAGGCTTTGTGCTAAGTGAATATATCCGGACTAAGATCCGAAGGCCTTTGTGCGAGATACTAAATCCGGGTTAAGTCCCGAAGGCATTCGTGCGAGTTATTAAATCCGGGTTAAGTCCCGAAGGCATTCGTGCGAGTTGTTAAATCCGGGTTATGTCCCGAAGGCATTGTGTGAGTTACTAAAACCGGGCTATGTCCCGAATGCACTTGAACGAGGAGCTATATCCGGTTAAATTCCGAAGGTACGTGATTTTGGTAATGAATGAGCTTGCTGTAAAATTCCAGCTAATACTCGAAAAACATCCCAATATTGGGATATGTTACGTATGTGTTGAATTTAATCGAGCCCTTACAAATAAATATTCGCTCAGTTGATGAACGAGCTACCGGCCTTCGGCTAAGTTGGTCTTTTGTGTATGTACATAAGGGTTAACGTTGTGAAGTAAGTTTGATATCGGAAAAATTGTGTATTATGAAATATTCCGTTTAGCTAAATGTGTGCTATGCTTTCGTTATGCTGGAATTTCTTGCTCAAAACTTAGTAAGCATAAATTGCTTACTTCGTTCCATTGCTCCTCTATTTTATAGATTTTTGGTTCTCCAGCTATCGGACTCGGGATCTTGACGTCGAAGTCGCCCACACTATCAAAGGCTCTTATGGGTACTCTTTTGGTTGAATTTTGATATGGCATGTATAGGACGACCCATTGTTGTTTTTTGAGTACTTTATGTGATGTATAAGTTTTGGATAGCCATGTGAAAATGGCTTATATGTGTTTAAGTATAATGTTATAATCATTTAGTGTGGACATGCTTGACAAGGATTGGCCACGGGGATGGTTAATCACTTTCATAAATTGTGCTATGTATGCAAAAAGGGCTAGTTGAACCATGAAATAGGTAAAGCCTACCTTAAAGGTAGATGCTGACAGCAGCAGTGACGTAGATTTGGAAAATCACTAAAAATAGTAGGAATGGAATTAAATAGTGAATAAATTATGTAAACAAACCTTGAAGAATCTACTTTCATAGGAAAGTAACGAAACAATCATATGGACAGTACAGTAAGAGATATTCGGGTTCTTGTGGAATAGGGCCAGAACAGTTTCTGGATTCCCTGTTCCGCCTTTGGAAATTCACTATAAATTGACCAGAGATAATTAGGGGTCATACAATATATGTATGGATTCCTTTCTGAGTCTAGTTTCCATAGAAACAAACGGCATCAGTATTGAAGCTCTGTGCAGAGAGATATCCAAGTCGTAATGGGAAAAGGTCAGTGTAGTCGACCCCTGTAACATGGGAGACTTTGACTAATAAACTGTACTAATTGGCCCGACCAAAAATTCTTACTATTTAAAACGAATCTAAAAGCAAACATACCTATCTAAAAGCCGAAAGTTCGTTAGTCGATTGAACGAATACTATTTAAAATGAATCGACTTTTCCGATGCACACGCAAACATACCTTATCGTTTGGGTTTTTCGAGCGTATTAATTGAATTTATTACAGCACAACACGCTCACCTTCGAACCCAAGTTTCTTCGGAATTTAGCCGGATATAACCACAAGCACAATTGCCTTCGGGTCTTAACCCGGGTATAGCAACTCGCACAAATGCCTTCGGGTCTTAGCCCGGATATATCAACTCGCACAAATGCCTTCGGGTCTTAGCCCGGATAAAATCACTAGCACAAATGCCTTCGGGTCTTAACCTGGATAAAATCACTAGCATAAATGCCTTCGGGTCTTAACCCGGATAAAATCACTAGCACAAATGCCTTCGGGACTTAGCCCGGATATCATTCAAATGCTCATGCACACATATATCAACAATCATGACACATCCATATTTCATTTTCGTTACTAAGGCTCAAACACAGAACATTTATTAAACCTTTCCAATTTCGGCTCAATAGCCACACACAAAGAGCATGATTTCAATTGGCTTTATAACATAGTCTCTATGCACATTCGGCTATCCGTCATAGTATGACTAATCATTTCAATATAATTCAAGTAGGGTCATTACTCGAAGACTTACCTCGGATGTTGTCGAACGACTTCAATGGCTATTCAATTACTTTTTCCTTCCCTTTATCGGATTTAATTCCCCTTTGCTCTTGAGCTTAAGTTCAACAAATTTTAAAATAGTCATTAATCGACTATTCAAGTATTACTTTCAGAATATAATATATATAGATTCGACTTTCACACACATAGATTACAGTAAGCTTTATAAAAATCAATAAATAATTCATTAGCAAATTTTCATTAATGTTTACAATATAATTACAATTTCCCTATAAGCTGACTTCCTGAGCAACAGTCACTAAAGTTTTTATAACTGGAGCTACGAAACTCCAAATCAATTACCGTAAATTTTTCTTGACAGAAGACTCATTTATCTATTATCCAAAAAATTTTCAAAATTTTAGTTTAGCCCAACAATACCAGATTTTTCTTAAAGTTCACCTTGTTTCACTGTTTGACTAAACTGACTATCCTTCACTACGAATCAAATTTCTCATTGTACAGAATTCAAAATATGTTCTTGTTTATTACATTTGAAACTAGACTCATTAAGGAGTCTAAGCACATAAATTTTATCTTAGGGCCATTTTTGTACAATTTATACTGATTTTATAAAAACAGAACAGGGAATCTAGTAGTCGTTTTGACTCAGCCCCACAATACTTCAAATATCTCAAGATCGGTAACTCTTTTGTTTTTATAGTTTCTTTTGTAAGAAACTAGACTCTTCAAGATTTAATGACATAATTTACTCAGATTCTAATTCAACTCCTACAAATTATGGCGATTTTCCAAAATCACATTACTGCTGCTGTCCCCAAGCAGATTATTACCAAATCAAATGCTAACATTTGCATTTCACCTTAGTAGCTAGCTTAGCAAACCTTAATTTAACATATAATTGTTCATAACACAATTAAAGCATCCTCTCCATTCCATCAATTCAAAACACATACATTGCCCAATAGTATCCAAAATCATATTCGGCCTTAGTACACAACTTGTTAGCCGATTTTTCTCCATTTAGCAACTAATGTACATATGTGCTCATTTGTTAGACTCTACTTCACCTAACTACCATTTTCTTTTTCATCCAAATAACATGAACAACAACCATTTCTTGAACATTTTCTTCATAAAACATAAAGACTATAACCCAATCTCATCCTTTAATAACTAAAACCGAATGCTCAAGACACCACACCATTTCAAATTTTGGTCATGGGTTAAGCAAAGAACTTAATGACTAACTAAAAAAACTGCTAAAATCCAAGAATCATCCTTGAACTTACCTTGATTTAGCTAACCACCATAGCTGAATTTTTCAAAGCTTTTCTCTTCTAGGTACGGCAATGAGGAGCAAGGATGGAGAAACTTTGGTTTCTCCTCCCATTAACTAGTATTTTATTAGCCTTATTCCTTATTTCATTTTGTAACATAAAATTATTAGCATAAAATGTTGACACAAAATAATTATAATATGCTTTAGTCCATAACATGGCCGGCCACCATCTAGAATTTGGCCAATTTGACATGCAAGTACAAGCATTTTTAACATACATCAATAGGCCACTTTAACATTTGCCTATCACATTTCTAAAATTTCTCACACAAGTCCTATTTAATAAAATTCATTTACAATTAACAAAATTCAAACATGAAATTTTCACACATGCATATATACATATAATAAGCTTCAAATATGGCGGTTAATTATTTTTATGACTCGGTTTTGTGGTCCCGAAACCACTTTCCGACTAGGGTCACATTTTGGGCTGTCACAACTCTCCCCCACTTAAGAAATTTTCGTCCCCGAAAATCTTACCGGTAAATATGTTTTGGTATCGTTCTTTCATCGAGCTCTCGGTTTCCCAAGTAGCTTCCTCGATCCCGTGTTTGAGCCATAACACCTTTACTAACGGAACCCTTTTGTTTCGCAACTCCTTCACTTCACGAGCTAGGTTACGAACCGGTTCTTCTTCATAACTCAAGTCAGATTGAATTTCAACTTCTGAGGGATTAATCACATGTGACGGATCGGATCTATAACGTCGAAGCATCGAAACATGAAAGACTTCGTGAATCTTTTCAAGTTCAGGGGGCAAAATCAATCTATACGCAACCAGACCAACTCGTTCAGAGATTTCGTACGGCCCAATGAATCTCGGACTCAACTTGCCCTTACGGCCAAATCTGAGTACCTTTTTCCAAGGCGAAACTTTAAGAAACACTTTATCTCCCACCTGATATTCAATGTCTTTTCGTTTCAAATCCGCATACGATTTCTGACGATCTGTGGCTGTCTTCAGACTTTCACGAATTATTTTTACTTTCTGTTCGGCATCTTTAATCAAATCAACTCTGAAAATTTTACTTTCACCGAGCTCGGTCCAAAACAATGGTGTACGGCATTTACGACCGTACAAAGCCTCGTAAGGTGCCATCTTAATACTTGATTGAAAACTATTGTTGTAAGCGAATTCAATCAAAGGTAAATACCGTTCCCATGAACCACTAAACTCGAGGATGCAACATCTCAACATATCCTCAAGTATCTGAATTATCCGCTCGGATTGACCATCGGTTTGGGGGTGAAAAGCAGTGCTAAAATGCAGCTTGGTACCCAAAGCTTCTTGCAATTTCTTCCAAAATCGTGAGGTGAATCTCGGATCTCTATCCGACACAATAGAAATAAGTACCCCGTGTAATCTCACAATTTGAGAAACATACAATTCGGCTAGTTTATCCAATGAAAAATCCGTACGCACGGGGATAAAGTGAGCCGACTTAGTCAGTCTATCAACAACAACCCAAATCGCATCCTTCTTACTTGCCGACAATGGCAGTCCGGACACAAAGTCCATTGTGACTCGATCCCATTTCCACTCGGGTATCATGATCGGCTGAAGTAATCCTGAAGACACCTGATGTTCCGCTTTCACTTGTTGACATATTAAACATCTTGAAACAAAGTCGGAGATGTCTCGTTTCATACCATGCCACCAAAACCGGCGTTTCAAATCGTTGTACATTTTCGTACTCCCCGGGTGAATTGACATTCGGCTACAATGGGCTTCGTTCAGAATCATCGAAATGAGTTCTGAATTTCTTGGAACACACAACTGACTTCTGAACCTCAAACAATCGTCATCATCAATTTGAAATTCGGATTCCATATTCGGAACACATTCAGCCCGTTTTGCAACCAATTCATCGTCGACTTTCTGAGCTTCACGAATTTGAAGAATCAATAATGGTTTGGCCTTTAATTCAGCTACTAACACATTGTCGGGTAGAACAGACAAGTGCACATTCATCGCTCGTAAAGCAAACAGTGATTTCCGGCTTAAGGCGTCCGCAACCACATTAGCCTTTCCCGGGTGGTAATCAATGACAAGCTCGTAATCTTTCAACAACTCAAGCCAACGTCTTTGTCGCAGATTTAAGTCTCTTTGAGTCATCAAATATTTGAGACTTTTGTGATCCAAAAATACATGGCACTTTTCACCAAATAAGTAATGTCGTCATATTTTTAAAGCGAATACGATGGCAGCTAGTTCGAGATCATGGGTCGGATAATTTTTCTCAAGTGGCTTTAATTGTCTCGACGCATAGGCCACCACTCGACCTTCTTGCATCAATACGCAACCCAACCCTAGTAGGGATGCGTCACTATAAATGACAAACTCTTTGCCTGGTTCGGGTTGCACTAAAATTGGAGCTTCAGTCAAATAAGTTTTTAGTTGATCAAAACTTTTCTGAGATTTCTCCGTCCATTCGAACTTAACATCCTTTTGAAGTAGCTTCGTCATTGGTGTGGCTATCATCGAGAAACCTTTGACAAATCGTCGGTAATAACCGGCGAGCCCCAGGAAGCTCTGAACTTCGGTAATATTTCTTGGAGGCTTCCAGTTAAGTATGGCTGAAATTTTGCTCGGGTCAACTCGAATACCCGATGCGGATACCACATGACCCAAGAAGCTAACCTCTCTTAACCAGAACTCACACTTACTGAACTTAGCATATAACTGCTTATGCCGCAAAATTTGCAACACTAGTCTCAGGTGCTCAGCATGTTCGGTCTCATCTCTTGAATAGACCAAGATGTCATCAATGAACACAACTACGAACCGATCCAAATATGGTCTGAAGATCCGATTCATCAAATCCATAAATACCGCAGGGGCATTAGTGAGCCCAAACAGCATCACTAAGAACTCGTAGTGACCATATCTCATTCTGAAGGCAGTTTAGGGTATGTCCGAATCTCGAATTCGCAACTGATAATAGCCCGATCTCAAATCTATTTTTGAGAACACTGAGGCTCCCTTCAGTTGGTCGAACAAATCATCGATACGCGGTAACAGATATTTGTTCTTTATTGTCACTTTATTCAGCTGACAATAGTCAATGTACACCTCATGGTTCCGTCCTTCTTTTTCACGAACAATACTAGTGCACCCCAAGGTGAGAAGCTTGGTCGAGCGAAACCTCTATCCGTCAATTCTTGCAACTGAGCTTTCAACTCTTTTAACTCGGTTGGTGCCATACGATACGGAGCTATCGAAATCGGCGTAGTCCCAGGTACAAGCTCAATATCAAACTCTATCTCCCGAACAGGTGGTAAACCCGGTAATTCTTCAGGAAAAACATCCGGGTATTCACAAACCACCGGCACAGATTCGGGTTTCTTTTCTAATTCTTTGTCATCAAGTACATGCGCAAGGTATGCTTCGCACCCTTTTCTTACATATTTCTGGGCCAACATTGAGGATATTATAGCTGGCAACCCATCCAAGTCCGTAGACTCAACTCGGATTACTTCTTTATTTGCGCACCTCAAATCAATAGTCTTGCTTTTGCAATTCACAACCACATCATGCACGGTCAACCAATCCAACCCGAGAATAACATCAAATTCATCAAACGGCAAAAGCATCAAGTCCGCCGGAAAACAGGAACCTCGAATTACTAGGGGACATTTCTTACACACTTTGTCGACAAGCACGTAACGACCCAAGGGATTTGACACCCGAATTACGAACTCAGTAGACTCAATAGGTAAAGTCTTACTGGATGCTAAGGTTTCACATATGTAAGAATGAGTAGAACCGGGGTCAATCAAAGCAATTACATTAGTATCAAAGAGAGTAAAAGTACCGGTAATAACATCAGGTGAAGAAGCATCCTCGCGGGCACGTATAGCATAAGCTCTAGCAGGCGCACGAGCTTCGGATCTGGTCGTAGCATCTCTAGATCCTCTCTGTCCACCACTAGCATTGCCCGTATTTCTAGATGGTCTACCTCGAGCAGTGGTAGCACCCGGTTTCCCACTCTGATTTACATTCTGTTCAGACAGCCTCGGGCAATCTTTAATGAAGTGGTCAACTGATCCGCACTTGTAACAGGAGCGGTCATGGAATCTACAACTCCCCGAATTCCATTTACCGCAATGTCGACATTCCGTTCTGTCTCGACGTTCATTCCCAACACTGGCGACCGAAGTGCCTCGTGTACCCACAGGGGGTCGATCACGATCTCGTCTAAAAAGGCCCGAAGTGCCTCTAGACCGGCCCACATCATCTCGAAATTTCTTCGATGCCTGTTGAAGAGACTTTCCCGAGGATCTTTTACGAAACTCTCCAGTTCCCACATCAACTTTTTGTTTTTCTTTCTAAGCTCTTCGGCTTTACAAGCTCGCTCGACAAGTACTACGAACTCTCGTATTTCAAGAATGCCAACGAACATTTTTATATCTTCATTCAGCCCATCCTCGAAGTGTTTACACATGATAGCCTCGGACGAAACACATTCCCGAGCGTATCTACTAAGTCTAACAAATTTTCGCTCGTAATCAGTAACTGACATAGAACCTTGCTTAAGCTCAAGAAATTCCTTCCGTTTTTTATCAACAAATCTTTGACTGATATACTTTTTCCAAAACTCAGTTTGGAAAAACTCTCAAGTTACTTGCTCTCGGGGCACAACAGAAGTCAGAGTACTCCACCAATAGTAGGCAGAATCGCGTAGCAAGGAGATAGTAAACTTTCGGCATTCATCGAGTGTACAAGATAGCTCATCGAGTACCCAGATAGTGTTGTCCAACCAAAATTCAGCTTGTTCAGCATCGTCGCTATCCGTAGCTTTAAATTCAGTAGCCCCATGTTTTCAGATTCTGTCAACTGGGGGCTTATTTAACCTTATTTGGTCAGTTACCGGAGGTATTGTAGGTGCAGGGGTGGTATTTGTCGGGAATGGAGGTTGTGGAACAGCCGTATTAGTTTGAATGTATTGGTTGAACCAATCATTCATCACGCTATAGAAAGCTGTCTAGCTTCATCA
>NC_053443.1:45494591-45641658 GCF_007990345.1 Gossypium hirsutum
CTTAATGACTTACCTCGTGTTGGGTAAGACGGTTCCAACTCGGCTACTCGATAACCTTTTCTTTGCCTTTGCTCGATTCACCTCCTTTAGCTCCTTGAGCTATATCAATAATTTAACTAGTTTAACCACCTTGCTAAATATTTACAATCCAATCTCACATGTATATGTATGTTAGTATATTCGGCTAATAATCTCATGCAACTACCAAAGCCGAATCAACTAAATATACTTATGTATACACACATATATCATCATCGAAATCACCTAAGCTTAGACATCGATTTTTAATTTCAAGTAAGTTGCCGAATGCAACCTTACTAAATTCTCATGGATTCAATATACCATTACCATGAAATCAACAACCAAATTCATAGACAATTTAGGAAAATCACATTACAAATCTCATATTCAAGCAAAGACCATGGCCGAAATGCACATATGACCTCATAACAAAAATATTGAACCTTTGGTTGCCCAATTAGCTTAACATCCATCAAATTTTAAATCAAGAAACTCACCTCATCTATAATCAACCCTCAATGCCCTAAAGCATCAAAAACAACATCAAAGAAATACAACCATCCATGGCCGAATGTCCTAGCCGAATTGTTTTAACCATGAGTAACATAACAAGCATAGATCGTGTTTATGGATATACCGTGGCCGATTCAAGCTAATCACCTCCAAAATCATCAACCATTTTCGTTGCATATAACATATATAAACATGAATAAGTTTCATATAATCCCTTAACACATTAATTTCTTTCATCAACAACCTTTCCTTGAACACTTTCTCATGACCGATCGCTCATGTTATCAACAAGGTTCAAGGTTTGAACATGGGCTATTTAAAACATGCATGCATCTCTAAGACAACATTAAACATACCTTGGTCTAAAGGACCACCTTGGCCGAATCTTGTTTCCCCTTCTTCCTCTAGTTAGAACAATTGCAAAAGAAAGAAAATATGAACACTCCTTCTTCCCTCCTTATTAAGCATTCAACCTCCCTCATTTTCATGCCACAACATCAAACACTCTCCTAGGCAAGCAATGGCCGAATCCCTCCAAGTTCCTTTCTCCCTTTTTTTTTCTTGTTTTCGGCTAGGTGATGGCAAGTATGACACCTTTTTTTTTTGTTCCCTTTTCTATTATTATCCATCATTGTTCACCAAAGAAACATTTTAAATTAGAATGAGTGGAGCATTATCACTCCTGCGGCCACCATAAATTTTATGGACAAATTGACATGCAAAACCACTCTTTTGGTACATGCACTAATAGACCATTGAATTAGACTATCATATTTTTACAATGTCTCAAATTGATCCAATAATAATTTCATGCAATTGTAAAATTAGGGAGTGAAACTTCCACATACTCATGTTCACACATAATAAGCATAGAATATAGCAAGTAATTATTTTTACGACTCGGTCTTGTGGTCCCGAAACCACTTCCCGACTAGGGTAAATTTTGGGCTGTCACAGGTTTGGCTTTCAATTCAGCTACTAACACATTGTTGGGTAGAACAGACAAGTGCACATTCATCGCTCGTAAAGCAAACAATGATTTCCGACTTAAAGCATCGGCAACCACGTTAGCCTTTCCCAGGTGATAATCAATAACAAGTTCATAGTCTTTCAACAACTCAAGCCAACGTCTTTGTCGCAGATTTAGATCTCTTTGAGTCATCAAATATTTAAGACTTTTGTGGTCCGAATAAATATGGCACATTTCCCCAAAAAGTAATGCCGCCATATTTTCAGGGCGAACACTATGGCCGCCAATTCAAGATCATGGGTCGGATAGTTTCTCTCATGCGGCTTTAATTGTCTCGACGCGCAAGCCACAACTCGACCTTCTTGCATCAGCACACAACCTAGCCCAAGTAAGGATGCATCACTATAAATGACAAACTCTTTACCGGACTCCGGTTGTACTAGTACTGGAGCTTCAGTTAAACAGGTCTTTAGTCGATCGAAACTCTTCTGACATTTCTCCGTCCATTCGAACTTAACATCCTTTTGAAGTAGCTTCGTCATTGGTGTGGCTATCATCGAGAAACCTTTGACAAATCGTCGGTAATAACCGGCGAGTCCCAAAAAGCTCCAAACCTCAGTAATATTTCTCGGAGGTTTCCAGTTAAGTATGGCTGAGATTTTGTTCGGGTCAACTCGAATACCTGATGCGGATACCACATGACCCAAGAAGCTAACCTCTCTTAACCAGAACTCACACTTACCGAACTTCGCATATAACTGCTTATCCCGCAAAATTTGCAACACTAATCTCAAGTGTTCAGCATGTTTGATCTCATCTCTTGAATAGACCAAGATGTCATCAATGAACACAACTACGAACCGATCCAAATATGGTCTGAAGATCCGATTCATCAAATCCATAAATACCGCAGGGGCATTAGTGAGCCCGAACGGTATCACCAAGAACTCGTAGTGACCGTACCTCGTTCTGAAAGCAGTTTTGGGTATGTCCGAATCTCGAATTCGCAACTGATAATAACCCGATCTCAAATCTATCTTTGAAAACACTGAGGCTCCCTTTAGTTGATCAAACAAATCATCAATACGCGGTAATGGATATTTATTCTTTATCGTCACTTTATTCAGTTGACGATAGTCAATGCACAACCTCATGGTTCCGTCCTTCTTTTTCACGAACAATACTGGTGCACCCCAAGGTGAGAAACTTGGTCGAGCGAAACCTCTATCCGTCAACTCTTGCAATTGAGCTTTCAATTCCTTTAACTCGGTTAGTGCCATACGATACGGAGCTATCGAAATTGGCGTAGTTCCAGGTACAAGCTCAATACCAAACTCTATCTCCCGAACAGGTGGTAAACCCAGTAACTCTTCAGGAAAAACATCCGGGTATTCACAAACCACCCGTACAGATTCGGGTTTCTTTTCTAATTCTTTATCATCAAGTACATACGCAAGGTATGCTTCGCACCCTTTTCTTACATATTTCTGGGCCAACATTGCTGATATTACAGCTGGCAACCCCTCCAAATCCGTAGACTCAACTCAGATTACTTCGTTATTTGCGTACCTCAAATCAATATTCTTGCTTTTGCAATTCACAACCGCATCATGCGCGGTCAGCCAATCCAAACCAAGAATAACATCAAATTCATCAAACGGCAAAAGCATCAAGTTCGCCGAAAAACAAGAACCTCGAATTACTAGGGGACATCTCTTACACACTTTGTCGACAAGCACGTAACGACCCAAGGGATTTGACACCCGAATTACGAACTCAGTAGACTCAACAGGTAGAGTCTTACTGGATGCTAAGGTTTCACATACATATGAATGAGTAGAGCCAGGGTCAATCAATGCAATCACATTAGTATCAAAGAGAGTGAAGGTACCAGTGATGACGTCAAGGGAGGATGCCTCCTCTCGTGCGTGAATGGCATATGCTCTAGCAGGAGTACGGTTCTCAGCTCGAACAGCCGTATCAGAGGCCCCTCTCTGACTACCACCCCTACCTCATAAAATTCTCGGTGGTCTACCTCTAGTTGTCACTCCACTAGGTCTTGCACCTTGAATCTTATTCTTCTCATCAAGCTCCGTGCAATCTCTAATGAGGTGGTCCTTCGAACCGCATCCGTAACAGGCCCTGTTAGTAGACTTACCCCAACATTCACCTAGGTGCCGTCTCCCGCATTGGGGACATTCAGGTTTCTCTTGACGATTATTGCCCACACTAGCTACCGAAGTAGCTCGGGAGTCCATCGATGGTCGTGCTCTGATGGAAATTCCCGCAGTTGTCCTCGACTTATTAGTGTCCTCCCTGAACTTCTTTATAGCTGAGAACGGAGCTTTACCCGTCGATCTTTTACGATAGTCTCTAGCTTCAAATTCAGCCTTCTTCTTCCCCTTTCCAAGTTCTTCCGCCTTGCAGGCTCGTTCGACTAGTGTCACGAATTCTTTTATCTCCAAAATACCCACTAGTAGCTTTAAATCTTCGTTCAATCCTTCTTCAAATCTTTTGCACATAGCAACCTCATCAGCTACACACTCCCGGGCATACCTATTGAGTCTTACGAATTCATGTTCGTATTCAGACACTATCATACGGCCTTGCTTAAGTTCCAAGAATTCCTTACGCTTTTGATCGATGAACCGTCGACTAATATATTTCTTCCGAAATTCCGCTTGGAAGAAATCCCAAGTAACTCGTTCGTTTGGGACTATGGAAATCAAGGTCCTCCACCAATACTAGGCTGAGTCTCGTGACAAAGATATAGCACACTTTAGGCATTCATCGGGTGTGCATGACAGTTCATCGAACACCCGAATGGTGTTATCAAGCCAGAACTCGGCCTTTTCAGCATCATCAGTAACTATGGCCCTGAACTCCTCGGCCCCGCGCTTCCTAATCAAGTCTACAGGTGGCTTACTCATCCTCACAGGATCAGTGACTGATGGCATTACGGGCTCTTGGGGTGGATTATTCAAATTCGGGAATTGTTGGACGGCCGGATTGGTTCGGGCATATTGCGCGACCCACTCATTCATCATGGTAAAGAAGGCTTGTTTAGCCCCCTCACCTTGATTATTCGCGGATGACTGAGGTTCAACAGGCGGTGTCCCTTGTGCAGGAGCAGCCGCTACACTTTCAATGTCATCCGCCAAGGTTCTCTCTACACCGGGATCCATTTACTAATCAAAACATAAATTTTAACCGTCAGAAGTCATCACACATTTAAACATTAACATTCGGCATGTATAGCTAGACTCATACGTGCTATGGTAGTCATAGAACCGACTAAACCATAGCTCTGATACCAATCAAATGTAACACCCCGAACCCGAGACCGTCGCCGGAGTCGAACACGAGGTGTTAACAGACTTCAAACCACTTATTAAAATTTTTCCAGACAAGCTGCCAATCTGCATACTAGTCGCTTTAAAAATCATATCTTGAGCTCTGGAACTCGAAATCCAGTTCCGTGAATTTTCCATGAAACTAGACTCATATGCCCATCTACATATTTTTTTCTAGAATTTTTGGTCGGGCAAATTAGTACAGTTTATTAGTCAAAGTATCCCATGTTACTGGGGTCGACTACACTGACCTTTGCGCATTACAACCTGGATATCTCCCTGTACAGAGCCTCAATACTGATGCCGTTTGTTTCTATAGAAACTAGACTCAGAGAGGAATCTATACATATATGGCATGGCTCCTAATTATCTCTGGTTAATTTATAATGAATTTCCAAAGTCGGAACAGGGAACCCAGAAACTGTTCTGGCCCTATCTCACGAGAACCTGAATATCTCTTAACATACTGTCCATATGATTGTTTTGTTACTTCTATATGAAAATAGACTCATCGAGCTTCGATTACATAATTTATTCACTATTTAATTCCATTCCTACTAATTTTTGTAATTTTTAAATCCCACGTCACTGCTGCTGCCAGCATCTGTTACTGAAGCAACTATGTCCATTTCGTGATTTCTCATTGATCTAACTAGTAATTCATCATACATATCACAAAATTATAATCATGACTAGCCATACCAAAGGCTAATCATTGTCAAACATCTCCCTACTATGCTATTGCCATATCATGAATCTTAACACCAAAATTAATCAGCCATGACATATGGCATAAAAATCGTATTACCAAGACTTACGACCCAACATTAGAACCAAATTCAACCGAACATTATGCCATTTTCGCATGGCTAAAACTTTACATACCAAATTTCAACAAAACATATTAGCCTATACATGCCGAAATGTTCTCTTAGACCAACTAAGAAGAAAATAACAAAGGTTGCTAGCCGGTGTGATGACTTCGACGACGGCACGATCACGCAAAAAGAGACGAGTCTAAGAAACCTAGAATAGGTGACAAGCAAACACCGAATGAGTATATAACTCAGTAAGCCATAAGCATTCCACAACCGTCCATTAATAAAGTTATCACAACAGGAAACAATGAAATGAGGTTAAGTACTCCATCCATACCAAACTATACCATAGTTCCTTAAACCCTATTGTTCAATCTCATACCAAGTTCTACATTGACCTTTCATACATCATTTTATTTTCGTTATAGTCATACAATTAAACGAACTTTCACCTATTCCACAATGAACCTTATGTACGTGACTTCAACTATAATCATCAAATAGGTTCAAAACTTACCAAGCTCAACTCCAAATATAAACATAGCGCCTATTAGCCATGAACTCAAGGTACTTACCTTTTCCGCTGTCCAAAATTGACTCGGTAAAGTCCCACCCTTCATGTAAATAATTTATAGAAAATATATATTGGGTTGCACACATAATGTTTAGTAATCAACCACGCACACTTAGTGCCATGCACTTTAAACTCACACACTTAGTGCCATGCATTTCAAGTTCGCACACTTACCTTTTCCGCTGTCCAAAATCGACTCGGTAAAGTCGCACCCTTAATGTAAATAATTTATAGAAAATATATATTGGGTTCGCACACATAGTGCTTAATAATCAACCGCGCACACTTAGTGCCATGTACTTTAAACTCGCACACTTAGTGCTATACAATTTAAACCCGCACACTTAGTGCCAATCTCATGACCGTGAACACTTATTGCCCGCACACTTAGTGCCGAAAACCAGCCACTCTATAGGCTTCACTTCCTTTTTACATTCGACAAATTTCATCTCTACTTACATATACATTTGTATACATTTCATCTCATTAAACACAATGGTATAGGTATTACGATCATTTAAATCAATACCAAAGATATGCTTAATGACTTACCTGTGTTGGGTAAGACAGTTCCAACTCGGCTACTCGATGATCTTTTCTTTGCCTTTGCTCGATTCTCCTCCTTTAACTCCTTGAGCTTAATCAATAAATCAACTAGTTTAACCGCCTTGCTAAATATTTACAATCCAATTACACATGCATATGTATGTTAGTATATTCGGCAATCACCCTTACTAATCACCCACTTGATCAATTATAGAGAATCAAAGTTAATATCACAATGTGTACCCTATATGGCCCATTATACATAATCAATTTTAACATCATCTATATATTTACTCATATGGCCGAATATACCTAATCATACATACACCTAACCAAAAAAAATTTCTAAAATCTTTATATCATTTATACACTAAGCCGAGTACTCTTACCAAGTTCACCTATATTCTTCAACAAATTCTTCATTGATCAAACACATATTCGGCTAAAGAAATGGCAATTTTAGCAACTTTTGATTTAATACTTTATCAATTATAATACATCTAAATATTTTTTTCATATTATTAACACAATTCACATACATTACTTAATATAACATTTTCACATTCGGCATTAGTATCAACCATAGTAGCCGATTCTTCCTACTTTGTACCCATGCATCTATTTGATCCTTAGTTAGTTCAAACACTCAAAGTCAACCATCTCCATACCTCATCACCAAAGACATCAAAATACCAACCAAGAATGTAACATGCATGGCCGAATATCATCTCCATCATTTAACAAAGTTTGAACCATGGCTAGGTAGATTTCAAACTTACAACTTAAAATATACATGAATCTCAAAGAATAATGTCAAACATACCTCAATCTAGCTACATGCATGGCCAAACTTCCTCCTAATCCTCTTCCAAACCAAACATGAAGCAAGAACTCCTTCCTCCTTCCTTAGAATTTTCGGTCAAAAGAGGATGAAAAAGGATGAACAAAATTTTTCTTTTCCTTTCTTTAGCTCACGGCAATGGGGGGGGAAACAACCAGTCATTTTTTTGTTTTCATTTCTTTATTACCCATACTCCTTATTTTATTTTTTTCTAACATACCTCACTAAGCCAACATGTTCCCAACATGTTTCCACCCATAGCATGGCCAACCACTAGCTCAAATTTTGGGTAATTTGACATGCAAACCCATCATTTTCATAACATGCATTAATAGACCATTTTAAATTAGTCTATCATATTTTCACCATGTCTCATAACGATCCCTATTTAATAATTTCTCATGCAATTGGCAAAATTGGAGAATGAAACTTCCACATACTCATGTACACACATAATAAGCATAGAATATGGAAATTAATTATTTTTATGACTCGGTTTTGTGGTCCCGAAACCACTTCCCGACTAGGGTCAATTATGGGCTGTTACATTACTTCTTTT
Organism: Gossypium hirsutum; assembly: GCF_007990345.1. NCBI lineage: Eukaryota > Viridiplantae > Streptophyta > Magnoliopsida > Malvales > Malvaceae > Gossypium > Gossypium hirsutum. The sequence continues at coordinate 45,502,787 of NC_053443.1, forward strand.
TCATAAGACATCTGTTAATAAATACTGGAATTGTAAACTAATATATAAAACTTCGTAAACAGATTATACGTTATCCGATATGAGCACTAGAGGTACTCGTGGAAGGGGTACACGAGGCCGTGGTAGAGGGCGAGAAAGTGCTAGGGCTGGGTTTTCAGCTTTAGGCCACATGCCTAATGTTGAGGCTAGGGAGGCACCAGCTTCAGTGGTGACTGAGTCGAGATCATTCGATCGAGCGGTTAGGGATGATGCACTATCCCAAGCTGTGGGTCGTGGGCCACAAGGACTAGTAACGGTGCTGTGGATCGTGGGTCAATTTCAAAATGACTCTGGTCGAATGGAGCAAAAATATTCAGGTGTATTTCTAGAGTAGCCCCTAATGTGGCTGAATACTGGTTGGAAGCCATGGAGAGAATAATGGATGACCTTGATTGCACTTCTGAGCAAAAGCTTAAAGGAGCAGTGTCTTTACTGAAAGATGAGGCCTATCAGTGGTGGCTTACTATGAGAGAAGGTACTCAAGCCGATTAGTTAATATGAGATTTCTTTAAGTCAGCTTTTTAAAGAAAGTATGTGGGTACAAGTTTTGTGGATGCCCGAAGAAAGGAATTTTTGGGTTTGATCCAGGGGAATAAAACTGTGGCTGAGTATGAGGCAGAGTTCCTGCGACTAAGTCGCTATGCTCGTGGGATAGTGGTGACTGAATATGAACGCTGTGTGAGATTTGATGACGGCTTTTAGGATGAGTTGCGAGTCTTCATAGCTCTGTAGAGGGAGCAAGATTTTGTTGCCCTAGTTGAAAAGGCGAAAATCGCCGAGGATGTGAAGCGTTCTGAGCGCCAGAATCGTGAGAAAGATAGGGGTAGGTTTAAGAGGGATTCAAAGCCCTCAAGTTCTTCTAGAAGGCCTAAAAAGAAGGCCAGGTTTGATGGGCTAGTCTGAGCTGGGGTTTCTATTGCAAGAGCTCAGCCTTGTGCTGATTGTAGGAAACATCATCTGGGTGAGTGTTGGAAGAATATTGGGGCATGTTTTAGATGTGGGTGTAAGGAGCATCAAGTTAAGGATTGTCCTCAGAGGTCTACTCAGATGCAAGCTGCAGCTCAGGATTTTATTCAGCCAGTAAGAGGTGGTCAGCAGCCACCGAGAGGCTGTGGTCAAGTTAGTGGTGGTAATGGTGTGCGACTAGGTCATGGCTCATCGCCGAGAGGATGGTGACGCTCCAGATGTTATAACCTGTATATTTCTAATTAATAATGTACTTTTCACTGCTTTAATTGATATAAGGTCTACACATTCATACATTACATGCACTGTCTCTGGCACCTTGGGTATCATGCGTGAGAGTACTGTTAATAAGATGACTGTGTTAAGTCCACTGGGACAATCAATAAGTGTAGACAAGTTATTCAGAGATGTACCCCTAGAGGTTTAAGGAGTTATATTTCTAGCGGATTTAATGGAGTTACCGTTTGGTGAATTCGGCCTAATCATGAGGATGGATTGGTTGGTTAAACACTGTGCAAGTTTGGATTGTGCTGCTAAGCGTATAGTGTTAAAGACTATTGAGGATGAGGAGGTGGTTGTGATTGGGGAGCGAAGAGACTTTCTGTCTAATGTGATATCTGCATTAAGGGCCGAAAAACTGGTTTGCAATGGTTGTGAGGCGTTTCTATCCTATGTTGGTGTATCTGATTTTGAGGGTCCTTCTGTTGGAGATATCAGAATTGTTAAGGATTTTTTTGATGTTCTTCCTGATGAGCTCCCTAGGTTGCCTCCAAGCCACGAAGTTGAATTTGGAATTGAGCTTTTGCCAGGAACGGCTCCAGTGTCTATCGCCCCTTATAGGATGGCACCGAAAGAGCTGGTGGAATTAAAAGCTCAAATCCAAAAATTGTTGCATCGAGGATTCATTTGACCTACCGGGTCTCTGTGGGGAGCACCAGTGTTGTTTGTTAAAAAGAAAGATGGGACTATGTGCATGTACATCGACTACCGGTAATTGAATAAACTGACTATCAAGAATAAGCATCCTTTGTCGAGGATAGATGATTTATTTGATCAGTTGCAAGAGCATCAGGTTTCTCCAAAATAGATCTTTGTTCTAGGTACCATCAGTTGAGGGTTAATGAGGTTGATGTGTATAAGACTGCGTTTAGGACTCGTTATGGTCATTATGAGTTCCTAGTAACGCTGTTTGGGCGGACGAATGCACTAGTTGCCTTCATGGACCTAATGAATCGAGTATTTTAGCCCTACTTGGATCAGTTCATGGTGGTATTCATAGACGATATCTTGGTGTATTCGAGAACCAAGGATGAGCATGATGCACATCTCCAAATTGTACTGCAGATTTTAAGGAAGAAACAACTGTATGCTAAGTTCAACAAGTTGAGTTTTGGTGGCAAGAAGTGAAATTTATGGGTTACGTGGTATCTGCCAGGGAGATTAAGGTAGATCCTCGAAAAATTGAAGCTATATTGGATTGGAAACCACCTAAGATTATATCTAAGGTTCAAAGCTTTCTGGGTCTGGCAGGGTATTATAGACGTTTTGTTAAGGGGTTTTCCTTAATTGCTGCACCTCTGACTAAGTTGTTGCGTAAAGGGGCATCGTTTAACTAGACTGATAAGCAGCAAGAAATTTTTGAGAAACTGAAGAAAGTTCTGACTGAGGCCACTATCTTAATACAGTCAGAGTCTGGGAAGGAATTCACTGTCTACAGTGATGTATCACATGTTGGTTTGGGTTTTGTGCTGATGCAATAGGGTAAGGTGGTTTCTTATGCATCTCGTCAGCTTAAGCCTCACGAGGTGAATTATCCTACTCATGACTTGGAGTTAACCGCTGTGGTATCCGCACTGAAAATTTGTAGGCATTATCTCTACGGTGAGAAGTGTACTATCTACACGGATCACAAGAGTCTTAAGTACCTTCTTACTCAGAAGGAGTTGAATCTTAGGCAGCGAAGATGGATAGAGCTGCTTAAGGACTATGATTGCTCGATTGAATACCATCCTGGTAAGGCTAACGTGGTAGCTGATGCACTGAGCCATTGGGCTGTATCTGATTTGATAGCGATGTTTGCTCGTCTCAGCCTATTTGATGATGGTAGCTTGTTGGCTGAGCTGCAAGTTAGACCGACATGGACTGAACAAATTAAGGGTAAACAGTTCTTGGATGAGCCACTGGTTCCTCGTTTCCATCAGGTTGAGAATGGGGAAACTTCAGATTTTGGGTTAACTAGTGAAGGAGTACTGTACTTCCGTAGGAGAGTCTGTGTACTGAGAGATGATGATTTGAGGCAGTCTATACAGCAAGAGATGCATAGTAGTCCTTATGCTATGCATCCAGGCGGGAATAAAATGTATCGAGATCTTCGTGAGTTATACTAGTGGCTAGGACTGAAACGTGAAGTAACTGAGTTTTTGGGTAAGTGTTTAACTTGTTAGCAAGTGAAGGCCGAACATTAGTTACCTTCAGGGTTATTACAGCCAGTTAAGATTCCTCTTTAGAAGTGGGAGAGAATAACCATGGATTTTGTGAGTGGGCTACCCTTAACGCCTTCCAAGAAGGATCCAGTATGGGTTATTATAGATCGATTGACGAAATCTACTCATTTCATACCAGTTCATACTGATTACTCGTTGCAGAAGTTGGCTAAACTGTATGTGGCTGAGATTGTAAGACTGCATGGTGTACCAGTTTCTATTATATCAGATCGAGATCCTCACTTTACGTCTCAGTTTTGGAAGAAATTACATGAGGCTTTGGGTTTTAGACTGGACTTTAGTACCGTGTTTCATCCCTAGACAGATGGTCAGTCAGAGAGGGTGATTCAAATATTGGAGGATATGTTAAGGTGTTGTATAATGGATTTTCGAGGCAACTGGGAAGATTTTTTGCTGTTAGTAGAGTTCGTGTATAATAATAGCTACCAGTCCAGTATTCAAATGGCACCGTACGAAGCTTTATATGGTCGTAGGTGTTGTACTCCTACTTGTTGGACTGAGTTTGGCGAGTGGCAAGTCCTAGGGCCAGATTTGGTTTCTAATTCCGAAGAGAAGGTAAAACTAATTTGAGACCGATTGAAGGAAGCATATAATAGGCAGAAGTCTTACGCAGATCTTAAATGCCGAGAGATTGAGTTTTCTATGGGGGACTACGTTTTTCTTAAGGTCTCTCCATGGAAAAAGATATTGAGGTTTGGGCGGAAGGGTAAGCTTAGCCCTAGGTTCATTGGGCCTTACCATATACTGAAGTGTGTGGGATCGGTCGCCTATCAACTTGAATTGCCTTCAGAATGAGACCATATTCATGATGTGTTCCACGTCTCCATGTTAAGGCGTTATCACTCTTATCCCACACACATAGTGCCAGTTGAGGAGATTGAGGTTAGACCAGATCTGACCTTTGAGGAGGAGTTAGTGCAGATTTTGGATTATGAGGTTAAAGTACAGAGGAAGAAGTCTATTCCTCTAGTCAAAGTGCTTTAGCGTAATCACAGTTCAGAAGAAGCCACGTGGGAACCCAACGAGGCGATGCGACAATAATACCCTCACCTATTCTGACCAGGTAAATTTCGAGGCTGAAATTTCGTTAAGGGGGTAGAGTTGTAATGCCCCAAAATTTAAGTCTTTAATTTTTGCATGTTTTGACACAAATTACTTGTTTGCATCAATGGTTAAGTGGTTTGGGTGTGTATGGGGGTGTTTGAGAAGCCTGGGTTCAAGTATTGGCTTTTGGAGAATTTTTAGTTTTGCTCTTTAAATGAATCTGGACATAGGCATATAGGCCTTATAAATATTAATGTTAGTTTTATGACACAAAAAGAGCTTGTGGTCTAATGGCAAGGCGGCGTGTTGTGTAACTGTGAGGTCAGAGGTTCAAGTCCTGGGTTGCGTATGGGAGTATTTATTTTGCGGCTTGAGCTGGGTAGGTGGTGGAGTAGGACTAGAACACTACTAGATGGAGTTTAAACTAGACATAGAGGGAGTAGAGGAGAAATAGGTGGAGTGAATCAAGGAAGGATAAGGGGAGAGTTTTTTGGATAAAATCAAGGAAATAGATAAGGGGGAGTATTGTGCCGTTTGGGGGTTATTCAACCTTGAAAATTCAGCTAAGGGGAGTTTTGGGGGTCATTTTCGGCTTTTGAGGAGCTTTTGGTTTTTATTTTATTTTATTTTTCTCTCTGTCTGCCTCAGTGGGTGAGCATTTTTTTTGTTTTCTCCTTTTTCTTTTGGTGCTGAATCTTGCAAAGACTTCAAAGTATCCCTCGGGTTTGTTCATTTTGTTTTGTTTCTTTTCCCTTTATGACCTTCTTGTTTTGGCTGAATAGCCTTTGGTTCTTTCCTCTTTTCTTTGTGGCCGAACATTGCCTTTCTTTCTTCTTCTCTCTTGGCCGAATACTGTCTTTCTCTCCCTCTTCATCTATTCCATTCTGTTTCGACTTGACAATTGTTCTCTGATGGTTCATTTTCCTCGAAGAGTGAAGGAGTTTCAAGTGTTTTATAGTCTTCAAAATCTCTCTCTCATCACTCGATCAAGGTAAGTAGGTAGGCTACCTTTCCTTCTAGGTGTAGGCCGAATGTTCCTGTGGTTCTGTAAATTATCATGTGTGGATTTCAACCACATAATTTAACAATCTTGTTTAATGAATCTGTTTGCAATGCAAATATCCGTCAAGAAGATTGCAGTAAACTTTTGTCAATGGTTTAGGTGGGCTAAGCCACTTTTGTCAGTTGAGGCAAGTATTAGTTTTTTTTTTTGGTTAAGGATGCAAAAGGAGACTAACCCTATTGATTGTAACTAATGGAAAACTTGTATGAACGCAAATTTTGGGTATTCGTGGATCTTAGTACGTTTTCACAAACAAGTGTGTAATCACACCCTCTCTCAACTGCAAATGGCAAAAGCTGAAAAGCCAGAAAAGACGGCGCTGAGACCATACGGGCGTGCGAACGCTCGTGTGGTAAATCGAGCCCACGAAACACGGTGTTAGATTGTAAAGGCCTCCATGAGTGTTTTCATGGGCTTAGGTCGTAATGGGCCTAAAATGACCAAAATACCCTTGAAGGGTAAAATGACTGAAATACCCTCGAAGGGTAAAATGACTAAAATACCCCCGAAGGGTAAAATGACCAAAATACCCTCGAAGGGTAAAATGACTAAAATGCCCCAGAAAGGGTAAAATGATCGAAATACCCCCAAAGGATAAAATTACTAAAATACCCTCGAAGGGAAAACTGATCGAATACCCTCGAAGGGTAAAATGATCAAAATACCCCCGAAGAGTAAAATGACTGTTATACCCCTAGGAGTTGAAATATGTGTAAGACTGATTTACTCTATGATATATATATGACTGTTATTGAGTATGACATACTGCATACACATGATTTATGACATGACATACTGCACGGGGTTGGGTTTCTAATATAGGAGAAGTATACTATACTGGTGGCTTTGCCACATATACTGATACTGGCTGCTTTGCTGCGTTACTGTTACTAGTAGCTTAACTACATTACTATTATTGGTAACTTTGCTGCGATATTGCTGTATTGGCTGGGTGGGTCGATTTTATCCCCACATGGTGTGTTGGTGGTATGGAGTGGTGTGTTGGCTGGATTAGGATGGGTTGCATTACTGCATTGTACTGTTACTGTATTGGGCTAAGGCCCACACTGTTACTTTATAGGGCTCTGTCCCAGACTGGTACTGTATGTTGTATACTGATTGACTGATATGGGATTTCACACTAAATTTCATAAACTCACCCTCTCCTCTTAATTGTGCAGGTAATCCTCAGTCTTAGGCGATTCGGTGCCGCGAGGGACTCGGAGGTGGCCACACAACTGTTTCTGTTCACACTTGCTTTTATTTTACTTTAAATATAATTTGGGTTTTGTTTTGTAATAATGCCTTTAATTTGGGTTTTAAATTTTAATTGGGCTTTTGCTGACATGTTTTTTACTGCTAGTTTGTTTGAAACAAATTTTCAAAATAATTATTATTTTCAAAGACACGTACTTTAAATGTTAGAGTTTTCAAATGCTTTCGCGTTTTAAATCAACTTGATATAATAATAGCAGTTAATACAGCAAACATTTGGTTAAGTGTTCCGTTAAACATTACTAAAGAGGTTTCCAAACTTAAGAAATGAGTTTTATCAACAAGTCTAAATTTTGAGAGACACTTCAATGTAACACACCAGATACGACCATAACGTCTAAGTCGGGTTTGGGGTGTTACAGACTGCTTCCAATAAAAAATAGTCTCAATATTCTTCAGATCAACATGATTACCTTCAACAGATACCACATGACCCAGAAATATCAATTCTCTAAGCTAGAATTCACACTTGCTATGTGACACCCCACGCCCGACCCGACCATCGAATCTAGGTATGAAGCGTTACAAGTTGAATTATTAGATTATTCAAATGCCTCACTTAAATTACTTCACCAATTTGGTAGATTCCACTTATGTGGTGCAGCATTACTCAAGTTCTAAATCAGAATTACTTGGAAACAAGTTTTAAAATATACAATCGTAGCCTACGGTGGCTATCTTGAACACTTTCATCAATGGAAATAGGCTAGTCAAGCTACAGTAATGATCGAATTAATACAAAACATTGATTTAGCAAATAAACAATTCGACAAGAGACTGCATCTAAGACATGTCTTAATAACCCCTAGTGAATACATGTTACCCAAAAAATAAGAAGGCTCACAAATGGCCGCAGGTTTGGTGGATTTTGGCCCTTCACTCGATCTATGAACCTGAAAGAAAAGGGGAAAAATAAGGTAAGTTTATAAGAACTTAATGAGTTCCAGGAGAGATTAAACTTAGCCGATGATAGCAGGCATAAGAAATAGGAACTCTAGCTGACAACTAACTCGCCATATAACCTGCTAAACCTGGCCTAGACGTTATGAACAAATCTCGAAGATCACACTGGCCACGATGATGGCGTTAGAAACATTTAGCTATTTTCTTCCAAAAATCGTTATCTCTTTTCTTTAAAATCAACGTGTTGATTTTCTTGAGAAAAACCAAAGTAATGTCTATGATTCTCTTAGGAAAGAAATTATCAAAAATTGATTAGCTTTGAAAATTACAAGTTTTGAATATTTGAAGAAAACATCATACTTTGAAAATATTGCAGCGAAAAAATGACCAAACCTTGTGTAATGATTAAAATCGTAATTCGATACACTTCATAAATTATTGAATAAGTGAATAAATAGAGTTAAGTTTCGTAAAAATGTATTCTTGCATTTGAGATAAAACAATTGGGTCAAGATTGTAATTATGTTGAAAAATTTCATTTTTCATACCAAATTGATAAAACTTTTAAATAATTGTTTTAAAACCAAATCATGAAAAATTATCCCAAAAATCATAAATCCAAATCAATGCCTCATGCCACAGCCCGTAAATAATAAATAAACTGTCCTAAAATGTCGAATAATAAATAAGTGCAAAATGGAAATATGCGTGTGATCAAGAAAGGGGTGATAAGATTTAAATTATGTAATCTTTAGTGAAATGGTTTATCATGTGGTTAGTTCCAAAAAGAATTATGTTTAAATGCACTAGCTTGCGACTATAGTTGAATGATATGTTTATGTCTTGTGTGATATGCATAGGAAACGGGTATAGAAAGGTAATGAAATAGTAAGTTCATACTTGAAGTGTAAAATGATGAAAAAGGGGATAATGAGTTGAATTGATGTTGTTATTTAAGCTAAAGTGATATTTTCATTGCAGAATTGAGAATTTCATAGATGTGTTAATGAATAGTATAATCGATAAACATTGAGTTAAATGGTAAATACGTATTAGTATTGATCTTAATGATATTGAATTGTAAGTGAATTAAAAGGAAATTACTAGTGGTATGATTTGAATTGTAAGCATGAGAAATTGTGAAATGAATGAAAAAGAAATGAAGCATTGAATTGCATGGGTATGTATTGGGTCTAGTAGGCCCTATTTATTATGAATATAATATTTTGAGGATATATAGTGAAGACTTATAAAAGTATGTTGATAATTTGAAATTTTTAACTTAAATGAAATTTTATAACTCGGTTCAATACGTTTACAAGTGTATGTGTTCTAGTAATGCCTCATACCCTATTCTGGTGTCGAATACGGGTAAGGGGTGTTACGCTTCAAGTTAAACCGACGTGGATAGAGAAGATTAAGGGTAAACAAATAGAGGATGAGTCGTTGGGTCTTCGTTTCTGACAAGTTGAGAGTGGAAATACCGAGGATTTTAGACTGAATAACGAAAGGGCGCTCTGTTCCCATGGGAGAATCTGTGTACTGAAAGATGCTGAATTGAGATAGTCTATTCTGAGAGAGGCACATAGTAGCCCTTATGCTATGCGTCCGGGCCAAAATAAGATGTACCATGACCTTCGTGAGTTATACTGGTGGCCAGGTTTTAAACGAGAGGTTACTAAATTTGTGGCTAAATGTCTAACATGCCAGCAGGTTAAGGCTGAACATCAGTTACCTTTGGGATTGTTGCAGCCAGTCAAGATTCCGCTTTGGAAGTGGGAGCATGTAACTATGGATTTCGTTAGTGGGTTACCCCTCACACCCACTAAGAAGGATTCGGTGTGGATCATTGTGGATCAGTTGACCAAATCCGCCCACTTCATACCAGTTCGTACTGACTACTCTCTGCAAAAGTTGGCTAAATTATATGTGTCTGAGATAGTGAGACTGCATGGGGTACCGATTTCAATAATATCTGATAGGGATCCTCACTTCACGTCTCGGTTATGGAAGAAGCTATATGAAGCTCTAGGTACAAGATTGGACTTCAGTACTGCGTTCCATCCTCAGACGAACGGTCAGTTAGATAGGGTGATTCAGATACTGAAGGACATGTTAAGGAGTTGCGTGATTGATTTCTGAGGTAGTTGGGAGGATTATTTGCTGCTAGCAGAGTCTGCTTATAACAATAGCTATTAGTCTAGCATTCAGATGGCACCTTACGAGGCTTTATATGGTCATAGGTGTCGCACACCTTCATGTTGGACAAAGTTGGGCGAGCGGCATGTTCTGGGCCCTGAACTAGTTTCTGATACCGATGACAAAGTTAGGTTGATTCGAGATCGACTGAAAGCGGCATCTGATAGGCAGAATTCCTATGCCAACCTAACGCATCAAGAGATTGAGTATTTGGTGGGGGACTTCGTTTTTCTCAAGGTCTTGCCTTGGAAGAAGGTACTGAGATTTGGTTGCAAGGGTAAGTTGAGCCCTAGATTTATTAGACCTTACCATGTGCTTAAGCGAGTGGGACCAGTTCCTTACCAGTTGGAGTTACCTCTAGAATTGGATCGAATTCACGACGTGTTCGACGTCTTTATGTTGAGGCGCTACCACTCTGATCCCACACATTTTGTTCCTGTTGAGGAGATCGAGGTTAGGCCAGATCTGACCTTTGAGGAGGAGTCAGTTCAGATATTGGAGTGAGATGTAAAGGTTCTAAGAAGAAAATCCATCCCACTAGTTAAGGTTCTTTGTTGTAATCATAGAACTAAGGAGGCCACGTGGGAGCCTGAGGATGCGATGCGTCAGCAGTATCCTCATCTGTTCTGATCAGGTAAAATTTCGAGGCCATAATTTTCTTTTAGGGTGGTATAGCTGTAAAGCCCCAAAATTCTCTTATATTTATTTATGTGTTTTTGTGACACAAATTATCTGTCTATTTTGGTGGTTATGTATTCTGAGAGTGTTTGAGAAGGCTTGGGTTCAAGCCTTGTCTTGAACTACATCTTTGTTTTAATTAAATAAAGTCTTGCTTTTGTTCAGTAGGCTTATAGTTAAAAGTAGGTAAAAATATGTCAGAGAAGGCATGTTGGTCTGGTGGTTAAGTGGACGGCAAATGAGCAAGAGGTCTCGAGTTCGAGTACTTGCGCAATCATGGGATTTATTTTTAGTGCTTGTGTCGTGTGGGCGTTGTAATTTGACCAAAATTCTGTAGAGTTGGAGTGGGATTTGAATTCCGTTGTTGAGGAGATTAGGGTGGACGGTTTGGGGGGAATCTAAGGGTTAGTGGGAGTGTGTTTGGCAGTTTTTAGGAGGGAAGTTAGGGATATGGGAGAAAGTTAAGGGATTGGGGAGGAGTTTATCAAAAATTTGATTGTTACCTCTTTTTTTTCCACAATTTCGGCACCCTCTCCCTAATTCCTCAAGTTTTATGATGGCTACTCCTTTCCCTTCTCTATCGAAACTTCTTCTAGTGTTTCCCCTCTTTATTCTTTTTGTTGTTTCTCTTTTGTTTGCTTCCAGCCAAAATCCTCCATTGTTGCTATCAAATTCTTCTTAGGTTTTCCCTTATTTCTCCTCTTTTGCTCTGGTGTGCATGCCATTTTTCTCTGTTGTGAAACCTAGTTTGTTCGTTAGGTAAGTTTTTGGTTAAGCGGTTCATTTCCTTTTACTAACTCTTCTCTGATATGTTTCGTTTCTACCTATTAGGGGAGAATTGAAAGGTGCGTAATCTCCTGTCGAAGCCTTAGTGTGGGGGAGTTTCGGTTCATTACTACAATGTATTAGCTTGTCGCTCAGAAAAGGTTTACTTTGTTTTGAGTTAAATAAATACGATTGTTATGTGATTAATCCAGTAGTTATGGTTGAACGTAGGTTTTAGTGCTCAAGGACTATGTAGAATCTTTCGTAACCAGGTGTGTAAACACAACTCTGAAAATGGAATTTTGGGCCAGGCCGTGAGATCCACATGGCCAAGGCCATTTTGGATCGTGTGGGTCCACATGGGCATGCAACATGGGTCGTGGGCCCATTCTCATTATTTGACTGCTAAGGTTGCACGGGTCGCCTGAGTCGACCGTGGACCTACTGTAGGGTCAGTCAGCTTACCTAGACCCCTAATTGACTGAAATGACTGTATGACAGATACGATTATGCATGTTATTAAGCATGATGATGTCCACTATTTTGATACTATGCCTTGATTTTATGCATGATATTATGTTTTAGCTTGTCATATATGTATATTGCATTGCATTGGGGTGGGGTTATATTTTTGGGAGGAAGTGTATTGAAAGGCCTCAAGCCTAAATTACTAGCAGCTCAGTTGCAAACTACTGTCTAGTGCCGCATTCGATGCTACTTGGAGTGTAGGGATGGGTGGGTTGCTTATATCCCCCGCATGGAGTATAGGGTTAGATGCAGTTGGAGTGTAGAGGTTGGCTAGGTAGGATTTGATACTGCATATCTGTTACTGTACTGAGTATTGATACTGTAATGGGCCAAGGCTCAAATGCATGATTGCTTTTGTATTGTAATGGGCTAAAGCCCTAACTGAAACTGAAACTGAAACTGTTACCGAAATGGGCTTAGGCCTGGACTATAATTGCATACTGTCTGCTTGTTTATGTGAGGATTACACACTAAGTTTTCGTAAACTCACCCTTATGATTCATCTGTTCATGTAATCCCCAAACTTAGGCAGATCGAAGTGGCGAAGGACTCAGCTGTGGCCACATGACTCCTTTTTACTGTTTCTTATTTAATTAGGTTTATTTTTTTAAAGCTTTATTTGGGGTATTTTTCTGTAATAATGGCCGCTATGAGTTTTTGCTTAAAATTTGGATTTTATACTGCTTTATGTTTTATATCTGCTAGAGTTAGATAAAACACGGGTTTTTAAAAGAAATGCATGTGTTTTAGCAAAATACCCACAAAGACACAAACTGTTTTAAAAAGCTTCAGCAATGTATAATATTTTGCAAACTAACGACTAAATTAAAATCACTATTTCAAGATTAATAAAAGATAATGACGAGATCTAAAAAGAAAATATTTTAACCAATGTTAAAATTTTTCAACATTAGCATCAGTTTTCAAACACACTATCACGTGACATCTCCGGATTCGGCGATAACGTCTATGGCGGGTTTGGGGTGTTAAATTCAAAATAGGGAGTTATTTTGACGAGTTTGGTGTGATGTAGTTCCCATGCATGTTGTCCATTTGCTTCTTGGAAGACCATGGAAATATGATCTGATGTGGTACATCATGGAAAATTGAATCGTTACTACCTTGTGTTTAAAAGAAAAATATACACTTTAGCCCCTTTGGCGCCCAAAGATGTGTATAAGGACCAATTGAAATTGATGAAATTTTGTAAAGCGATTAAGGGGAAAGAAAAAATTGAAAAGGCTGAGAGAAAAGAGACATTGAAGGATAAAAATCTACTTGATGGTACATTTTTGGTAAGTGAAAATACATATGAGGTAAAATTAGAGAGTTCTCAAGTGGGAGAAGAAAATGAAAAACAAGAAAATATTCATACAAAAGTGAGGAATGCTTATGTTTTAACTAACCATAACTCGAATTTGTTTAGTGTTGTTTCCTTGTTACAGGATTCCAATGATCCATTAACAGGCTTCCAACTATATTACCCTACCACTGATAGACAATTTTACTTGTGGGAGAGAGGTAAGTTGAACATTGATAATTCTCCACAAGTGCTATAAGGTAAGAAAGGTAAGGAAACAATAGAAATTGATTTAAGAAGGCATACCTTGAATATTTTTTATAAGTATGCTACTGATTTTGTTTGTAAAATATTTCCCTACAACATGCTTTCTTGTTAGTCAGATTTCATTAAACCTTGGAATGACAGTTCAACTGATTTTATGGGTTTATCTAAATTTGTAAAGATTAAAAATAGTATTTTTGTTGCATTAAATAGGTTTTTAAAGCATTTTATAGATTTTATCTTGCAGTAAAACTTTCTATCTTGACCTTTAACGATGAATTTTTACATAATAATGTTACACTTATTCATTTTTATAATTATGTGAAATTCTTATGGATGACTATGCATATTTAGAGAAAGTTACAAGTTATGTTTTACTTGAAGACTCATGTACCTAACTCTTCTTTGTTTAGTGTTGTTACATTGTTTTTAAAGGAGACAAATATGATCGAAGCTGATTTGAAGGATCAAAATAATGTTATTTAATTACTTTAAAATTAATTTTCTAAAAAATATTTTTATTTTTTGAATTATTGTTTAATCGATTTTAGATGAAATTGACCTCCTAAATTAAATTAAAAATTACAATTAACCTAATAAATTCCTAGATTCACTCTCGAAACCCAAAAAATATATCTGAAACTACTAAACCTAGTTTAGGAATTTTACACAAAGCCTAAGTATTTTTGTTGCCAAAATTTTCCAACTTAAACATGATAGGTTTTTTGAGTAGACAATGTCAAACACCAGTTCGCACTGGTCATTGGCATTGCTCAAAAACTGCCACAACAGATACTTCCATCATATATCCCAAATAAGTTGTGTGGCATGATTTCTACCTTCGCTTATCCATGTTAGTTTTGCAACTCATTGTATTAACTTTGTAATAGCCCGTTTTTAGTGTAATCAGAATTGTGGTTTTGAGACCACAAATTCGATGCGTAAATATTAATTTTATTATTATAATGTCTACGGTATATTAGTAAGGTCGTATAAAAATTTCATTAAGAAATTTTGACGTTTGCATGCTTAATTTCAAGAAAAGGACTAAATCAAAAAAGGTGTAAAAATGGAGTTCTAGTAGCTAAAGGTGTTAAATAGCTATGGAACTTTAAAATGAAAGGACTTAAATGGTAATCAGACCAATCATGAGGTTAGTGGGTGTGTATGGCTATGTACTAATGAAATTTTGGTGTTAAAGAAAGGTTAAATTTTTAAATTAATAAATTAACTTAAAACAAAATAATGTAAATAAGGTATCATCTTCCTAAAGACTATTCTCCACCGAAAATAAAGAAGAAAATCTTCATTTTTAACACCTTAAGGATTTGGCTGTCAATGTTCTTGAATCTGATCATTTTTTAGGTTAGTTTTTAATGATTTTTATGTTTTCGAGATCGTTGTAGCTTAATCTATCTAGTCCAAGGACTAATTTTCAAATTTTTTAAAGGTTTAGAGTTTTTCCATGAATGTTCTTGTGTGATTTTTGAAGTTTGATGGAAGAATATGAATTTTTGTTGTTAAATAAACAAGTTTTGTAAAGTGATTTTTGATGAAATTATCAATTAGGGATTTAATTGTAAAATTAGTAAAATGTCATGGTTAAATTGTGAAATGATGATTTGCATGGGTTCATATAAGTCCCTAGGTATTTCAGCTAGCGTGAAATGTGGATGAAATTACATAAATTTCAATTTATGAGCTTAAGGACTAAATTGTAAAAAAGTTAAAATATTAGGGGAAAAGTGTAATTTTGCAAAAAGTATGAATTTTGGACTAAATTGAATAGTATAAGTATTAAATAGATTGAATTTGCTTATGTAGATCAAGATAAACTTCGTACGGATCTAGATCGAGGAAAAGCTAAAGCCTCGGATTAGTTGATCTTGTTTCAATGTCTTTGTAATCAAGGTAAGTTCGTATGTTAAATAACATTTTAATGTTATTTTGATATATGTGTTATTATGCTATTTATCATGTAAAGAAATTATGGAAATCCAACAATGTTACAACGATTATCGAGCCCCGTTTGAACCTTAGGAATATATAGGATACAAATGACATGTCATTAGGGTTACCATGTTTCGGGCGTTGGTCTTGAATGTCCTACCGATGGCTAAGGTCCTGTATTTATTGTGGATGCTCGTCAGTTTGTGTGAGCAGCATCGTGTAGCTTACATTTCGACCTTAAGCTTGTGTGAGCATACCCATTTTATGGCTCGAGTGAGCAACAATGTAAAGGAAAAGAAAAAGGAATGGTTTCGATCATATGTTTAGCACAATTTAAGTGATCTTTCCCGCGTATTCGATGTTATTTTAAATGGTTCAACGAGCATGAAAAGGGAAGGAATGGTAAGTGTTCCAATCGACTATGTTAAGAACCTATGGAAAGGTATGAAATGATAATGATCAATGAATGCATATCTATGTTTATAAAAAGTATGAATTCAATGGTATTATGTTCATGTAAATCTACCTTACCATGTGATAATTCAATTGAGTTATGTGTTAAAGCACTAACATGTGTTGTTGATGCTGCTTAGGCTTGTGCCAAGCTTATGTTGGACTGAATCATGTTTAAATTATAAGGTTATGCATTGAAATGGTAAGTTGTATTCATGATTTACGAACTTACTTAGCATTATATGCTTACGTAGTTTTCTTTCCTATGTTTCATAGATTATCGGAAGCTCGAACGGTTTGAAAGGTCGTTGGAGACCTATCACACTATCCAGCAAACATATTGGTAGTTTTTTATGTTTTGGCCAAGTTTATAATGGCATTTAGGTGGACTTATGTTTAAGATTTAGTTGAATGCTAAATGTTGACTTTGGTATGCATATGTGTTGGTTGTTTGGTACCATTTTAGTAATGGTTGAATTGTGTCTTTAAGTGCTTGAGATGCATGAGAGAAATGATTCAAATGGTAAGTTTATATTGACCTGGTAAAGGTCAAGTATGGTATGTTTTGAAATGGTAGAAATGTGATCAAATATGCATATGTATAGGTAAGTTGTATGCTTACTTTTGAGGTGCCTTATATGGCATATTGGTTGAATGGAATTTGGTCACTTGAATTGGTTATGTTATGCATGTTTTGGTATGTTTGTGATGCCTTGGTCATGTGTGCAATTTGTGTTTAGGTACAAGCTTGAATTAGGTGATGGGAATGGCTTGATTTTGGCAAATTTCATGTCCACATGGCCTAAGACACGAGCATGTGTCTCAGCCGTGTGTGACACACGGCCATGCGACACGTCCGTGTGTCCCTTGTAGGTTTCAAAGGTTTCAACTCAGGCAGTTACATGGCCTAGCACACGACCTAGCACACGAGCGTGTGAGGCCATCTCGAGTGTTACACGGCCTGGCACACTGGCGTGTGGTTTAGCCGTGTGACCCAACTTAAAGAGTTACAAAGGCACAAACATGGACTGGGACACGGCCGTGTATCCCTATTTCGATTGTTACATAGCCATGTGACCCCTGCAGTTTAAAATTTCTAACTTTTTCCTCAATGTTTTAAATGTTTCTGATTTAGTCCTGAATCGTTTCTAAAGTGTTTCTAAAGCCTCGAAGGCTCGATTAAGGGACGTTACGCATGTATATGGATGTATTATGCTATGTTTATGTTAATGTTTGGAAATGCATGTTTTTATATCACGTTTAAGCGGTAATGCTCTGTAACCCTATTTCGGCAACGGATACAAGTTAGAGGTGTTACAAACCTGGACTGATTGCGTTGACCAAGGACTTGTGGTTAATACAATTCAAGAACAAAAAGGATATGTCCCAATATATCACTTGGGGTGATGGATTCTCTCTAGACCAGTCCATCATTTTCGTATGTCTTTATGTCATACCCAAAACATCTTACCTTAAGCATCTATTTACGTAGGCTCATTATGTGATGAATCAAAGTATGACACTCAGCATACAAGATCAGTTTGTGTAACAAGTTTATGGATTATTTGCACTACTAACTCATAAGAGTATTTTCATAGGCACTTGAGTGAAATAGCAAATGGAATTCTCATAAAGGGTCATGTTCAGTGTATTTGTTCTTGTAACAAGCACCACATATTATCCTCAAGTATCTCATACTTCAAATTACGATATTAGTCATGTGCTAACTATTGAGAATTATTCATGTCTTGTCTTAATAATATGATGGCCAAGAACAGTTTAGAAATCACAACTTTGATGGATAAAGATCTCATAATTGTAACTCATTATAATTCTATTTCAATGCCTAATGTGTTGCATGGGCTTTATCTACATATGTGTGAAATATAAACTATTTTACATATGGACAAAGAAATATCTAAATATATTATTTTAAAAAATTATAATAAAGTCAACACAATTAAATCCTTCTTAGTGCTCACAAGCAAATCATTATTTGCTTCTAGGGCTTACTCTAATAATCTCTTACTAGCACTAAAGCCAATTGCTTATATGCCCAATATATCACTTGGGGTGATGGATTCTCTCTAGACCAGTCCATCATTTTCGTATGTCTTTATGTCATACCCAAAACATCTTACCTTAAGCATCTATTTACGTAGGCTCATTATGTGATGAATCAAAGTATGACACTCAGCATACAAGATCAGTTTGTGTAACAAGTTTATGGATTATTTGCACTACTAACTCATAAGAGTATTTTCATAGGCACTTGAGTGAAATAGCAAATGGAATTCTCATAAAGGGTCATGTTCAGTGTATTTGTTCTTGTAACAAGCACCACATATTATCCTCAAGTATCTCATACTTCAAATTACGATATTAGTCATGTGCTAACTATTGAGAATTATTCATGTCTTGTCTTAATAATATGATGGCCAAGAACAGTTTAGAAATCACAACTTTGATGGATAAAGATCTCATAATTGTAACTCATTATAATTCTATTTCAATGCCTAATGTGTTGCATGGGCTTTATCTACATATGTGTGAAATATAAACTATTTTACATATGGACAAAGAAATATCTAAATATATTATTTTAAAAAATTATAATAAAGTCAACACAATTAAATCCTTCTTAG
The DNA here is from genome assembly GCF_007990345.1 of Gossypium hirsutum. Lineage (NCBI taxonomy): Eukaryota > Viridiplantae > Streptophyta > Magnoliopsida > Malvales > Malvaceae > Gossypium > Gossypium hirsutum. The sequence continues at coordinate 45,521,363 of NC_053443.1, forward strand.
TGCTCACAAGCAAATCATTATTTGCTTCTAGGGCTTACTCTAATAATCTCTTACTAGCACTAAAGCCAATTGCTTATATGCCCAATATATCACTTGGGGTGATGGATTCTCTCTAGACCAGTCCATCATTTTCGTATGTCTTTATGTCATACCCAAAACATCTTACCTTAAGCATCTATTTACGTAGGCTCATTATGTGATGAATCAAAGTATGACACTCAGCATACAAGATCAGTTTGTGTAACAAGTTTATGGATTATTTGCACTACTAACTCATAAGAGTATTTTCATAGGCACTTGAGTGAAATAGCAAATGGAATTCTCATAAAGGGTCATGTTCAGTGTATTTGTTCTTGTAACAAGCACCACATATTATCCTCAAGTATCTCATACTTCAAATTACGATATTAGTCATGTGCTAACTATTGAGAATTATTCATGTCTTGTCTTAATAATATGATGGCCAAGAACAGTTTAGAAATCACAACTTTGATGGATAAAGATCTCATAATTGTAACTCATTATAATTCTATTTCAATGCCTAATGTGTTGCATGGGCTTTATCTACATATGTGTTAAATATAAACTATTTTGCATATGGACAAAGAAATATCTAAATATATTATTTTAAAAAATTATAATAAAGTCAACACAATTAAATCCTTCTTAGTGCTCACAAGCAAATCATTATTTGCTTCTAGGGCTTACTCTAATAATCTCTTACTAGCACTAAAGCCAATTGCTTATATGCCCAAGACCTAAATCTTCCATGTGTCGATTATGTTTCTGCAAGATAGAACCTTAGTGAATGGATCAACTAAATTTTCTTTCATAGGCATCTTATCCATACTTATATAAGTTTTTTATATGATCTCTTAGATTAAGTGATATCACCACAATACATGTTTGGATCTATGATAAGAGCTTGGTTCCTTAGCTTGCACTATGACTCCATTATTATCACAAGACGGGCTTGGTTAACCATATTGGCATAATTTTAATATACCAGTTATTACTTTTTCATACCATATTGGAATATATTTGTCTATTTGTTTATACATATTACATCATTTTTAAAAATCTATATTTCCCCCTTTTTAAAAAAAATAGTTTTATGTAGACAGTGTACAAAATAAAGTTTTAAAACATAATAATTGAGTTAAGTGTCTCTCGTATGCTTTTTCCATCCTCAAATAGTGAGGATGGAAAGTTTTTCAATCTAATGGTTAAGTTACAAAGTAAGAGAATGATTATGAATCTTAACCATTTGATTAACAAATTTTTCATCCTTCATACCAAGCTAGTTTTTTTGCCCTTTTGTATTGCCCCCTTGTTCCTTCCTTCTTGCTCTTTGATGATTCTTTGTCTCTTCTTTCAGGTCTTCCCTCTGGTTTGCCTTTTTTTTTGTTAAAGATTCTTGTTGTTATTATTATTTTTTAGTTTACGTCACCTCCTTTTTGTTGCTTAGGTTATTCCTCTTATGATTCAGACTAAGGGCCATCTTTTGAAGGAGAGCACGAACGGAAAGAGAACTAAGCCATGGTCTCCATCATTGTCGCTTGTTGCTTTAGCGTAGCTTAGTTGCGTTGGCTTGTTACTATTATGTTTCACGCTGCCTAATGGATAAGTACAATCTCCCTTTTTTTTTAACTTAGTTCTGGGAAATGCCCTTATTCATTCTCTAAAAATGTCTACGTTGTTGCTATTGTTAAATCTGCAAGAGTTGATTTTTCTTTTAAAACAATGATATGGTTGGGGATATTCAGAGAATCAATTCTAAGATACAAGAATCTTAACAAGCTTAATTTAATTAACAACCCTTTTAATGGTACCATACAAGTAAGAACAAAAGAGGCATTTCATTTTAAATTCCCAAATGGGTTTCTGAGAGGCTTTTCTCAATTGGCTTCAAATGTATGGGGTTTTTTTTTTTCTTGTAATGTAAATATTTTTCTAATTTTTGATGAATTATTAGAAACATGTTTCTATTGAATTAGGAATTATGGTTTATATAGAATTAGATTTTATATATTCAAGCTTTTAAAGTCAACATTTATCATTTATTAATAGATTTAAAGAAGATGAAGAAGATAGACTTTTAAAAGAATGAATAAGTGCGTTTCCAAGATTAAAAGAATGAGAGGGGAGAGAAAAAAATGGAAAAGGATAAGAGAAGTAGGATAAAGAAAAAAAGGGAAAATTAAAAGAAAATTTTTAAATTACTAAAAGAATATAAAGATTAACTATGCAATTTAACCTAATTTTTTGTCTAAAATTATTAATCGCTAAATAATTAATGTAATAGGCCAATTTGCCCGGCCCGTTTCACTAAACCAATTTAAATAAAATAATAGTCCAAAACCATAGTGTCCAGATTACAAACCAGTCTAAATTAAGCCCAAACCCATTTAAAAAACCAAACCTAAACCATTAAGCCTAGCCCAGCAAACCAACTTAACCCAAATCCTAACTCGATTACAGAAACCCTAGCAGCCTGCAGCAAGCCTCCAGCGTCGCAATGACAAGGACCCTTCGCCGCACGTGCCGAGCTTCTGCGCGTGTACGCATCCAGCTGGCCTCCGTACACCTGCAACAAACGCAACAAACGCAACAAAGGCAGCAACAACAGCAGAGTATAGGAGGATAGCAGAGAAAAATAGCAAAAATAGGAGAAAAGAATTTTCTGTAAATTTCTACTTTATTTCCGGCTATATAAAGCCGTTTTGGGAATTTGTAAAGGAACTTTCTTTTTTTCTTACATAGAAAAAAAAAGCACACAAAGAGACTGAATACAAAAAACTTCCTCTACAATCGTTTGAAAGGTAGATTTCGATTTCTTTTGTTTTTTGGACTTCGTTTTTCCTTTCTTTTTTTTCTTTTTTTTCTTTCAATATACAATGAAAATGAGTTAAAATGGCAAGAGTATATACCTCGGTGATCCCGTCATCGTTCTCGTCGGTTTCGTGGATACCGGAGAGGCTAGGGATGGTCTTAGCCTGACAACGGCGCAAGAGGAGAGGGGGTAGACAGTTTTTTTTTTGTTTTTGTTTAGGTGGCCGAATAATCTTGTTTAGGGTTTTAAGGTTGTTTCTTGTGGGGTATTAAAACGGCACCGTTCGGGTCTGATTTAGTGGCTCTGACATGGTGTCGTTTTAGGCCGCGACCCGATGACCTGACCCAGACGTGGCTAGATCTGCGTGTTCTGGCGTAGGGAGGGATATTTGCGCGACCAGTCCATCCCTTTTCTGGTGTTTTCGATTTGGTTATCTTCCTTCTTTCTGATTTAGCCCGGTATTTCGCTTTTGTACCATTTCGGTCCAGCTTGCAACGCCACGTTTTGGGGAAGCGGGATATTTCCCAATCGGCCCCCCATGTAATTCGCTTGTTGTAGTATGGACCTCCATTTTAGTTTAATTTTATTTCCTCCCTGTGGATTCGATTTTGTTTGTAGCTTAATCCTCCTTGTCATTTAATTTTTTTTTACTTAAAAAACTTATTGTTATTTTTATTATCATATTTATTCTTATTATTGAATTATTATATTTATATATTTGTTTTCATATACATAAAGTTAATTTCTATAATAGTACTGTATATTTACATAAATGCATATGTAATATAATTTTTCTTTTCTTAGTATACGTATATATAATCATATATTATTATTATTATTATTACTTTTTAAATGATATTTTCTTATGCGTGAAAACCTTATCTCTTTTAAATTTGTTATCTTATTTTATTTGTTTAGCTTTTATATATATTTTTACTAGGTATATACTATTAATTCTACTAAGTTTTATTTATATAAATTAAAATGTATATATTAATCTCAAGTTGTTCACTTTTATTTTACCATATCTTTTATTTTCTTTGTGTTTTTAAAACCTTTCATTAAAATTTATTCAAATCTTTTATTTAATTTTTTTATTCCCTTACCATATTTGTATCAAATATTTGTACTATTTATTATTATTGTTGACGTTTGTTTGTTTTAAATTGATTATGAATTTGTTCGTTGCCTAAATTTTAATATGGATGTTTGTGTAATATGATTAAGGTCGATGTTTGTATTTGCCTATTATTTGTTTAATTGTTTCTAGTTTAACTTTAAATTGTTATTTATCCTCTACATTATGTGTATCATCATTTAATCATATTCCTTTGTAAGAGTCGAGTTTTATTAAAGCTTCATAATTGTTTTATTTCATAATCTTTAAAAAGGGCTTGGCATTCATAGATTCTGAAGAAAATCGTGCCCTAACTTACTTGGCTTCGTTTCTCCTCGATGAATTTAGGTAACCAAGTGCCCATTTTATTAAAACCCTTCAATTATTAAATGAAGTTCTTAATATTTCAAAATTTTTGATCCTAACTTACTGAATACGACATTTTGTTATCTTGTTTTTAAAATAAAGGTGATATTTGATGTTTAAGAATTTCGAGAAATTGAACCCTAACTTACTAGGTTCGGATTTCACGATTGACTTAAATAAACAAATATCCTTCTTAAAACACATGATTTTCATAAAAAAGGGGACAAATTTAATTTCAAAGATCGAATTTTTGCACCCTAACTCACTGAGTGTGGCGATTTATTTCTGCAAAATAAGGGTACATTATCATATTCAAATTTTCTTTTTAAAAGGTCGTATTTTAAAAAAATTTAAATTTCAACATTAAGACATTAAACAATCAATTCGGTACCAATTTTGGGAGTCACGAGGGTGCGAACCTGACCTCATGCGTAACCAACTCTTGTACCTATTTTCTCAAAATTCGCAGACCTAAAATTACTTTCAAGGTGATCCGATCACACCTCAATAAAAGATCGGTGGCGACTCTAACTATCAATTTTTTAAGTCGACAACTAAACTATATTTTTGTTTTCAAAGAAATGGTTTTGATAGCTTGGCGAATCCACTGGGGACCCAAGAGAGTCAAGCCATAAAATTGATTATTTTGTCTTATTGTCGAAAATTAAAAATTAGGTTTTTAAAATTTTACGATCTTCTCTTTGCATTTATTTGTATGATCATTGTAAATTGTGCTTTTATACCTTGGCATCATGTTGCATAAAGACTATGTAGTCTTACCCTTTTTAAGTGGGAGTGAGAAACTCCTCCTTCGTGAGCTTTTCACCTCTGTGCAGGATAGTGAATCACTTTTGGGATACATCCGTACCTATGTCTTCGTGAGATTTTCATCTCCGTGCAGCCATAGGGAAATCTATTCCCCTAAACCGAACTCGGTCTGTATGAGCCTATAATGGGTGAAGATCGAGGAATCTGCTGGTTCGGGTACCTTGACTATTAGAACCAAGCCGCATATAGATAGCCTAGGAACCCAACCTAGGTAGAACTTCCCCAAACCCTAGGGATTGCCCGTATGAATGTTTGTTTCTCTCGTATTTATTGCAAATTTTGTTTTTATGTTATACTGACCTATGGTGTTTTATTGTTGTTTGCATGTCATTTCATATTCGAAAGAGTGTCGGTTCAAGTTCGATTGTAAAATTAGGAAGTTTGTCATGGAGAACGACTTTCTTGACAAAGTTAAGGATAATGCCATTGTCCGCATATTGTCAGAGAAAGTACAATTGGAGAAGGGAGACAGTCTAGCTAAGGATTATGTGTCAGAGCTGTGGGACTATACTCATATTAGTGTGACACAAAATTACCTCTAGGAGTTAAAAGAGATATGGGATAAGTGGAACGATGAGAACAAGTAGTTGTTTTACTCTAATTATGGAGACTTGCCGTATTTGCTTGACGTCAAGGTGGATGAGCAATTGTTTCGGGCCCTTGCTCAATATTGGAACCCTGCATATAGCTGTTTTACTTTTGGCAGAGTAGATCTGGTGCCTACGGTGGAGGAATATATGGCTTTACTACATTGTCCAAGGCTTCAGGTGGATAAAGCATATTCTAGAGCCACGTATGTCCTGGCATTTTGGAAGAAACTGATGAATATTACTGGCATGAGCGAGTAGTGAATCTCGGCTAGGATCAAGCAGAAAGAGGAGTGTAAGTGTATTCCATGGAAAAATTTGCGGGACTTGATTCTAGCGCATCCGGATGGGAAAAAGAAGGTCGATGTGTTTGTTTTGAGTATCTACGGATTAGTGATCTTCCCTAGAGCATTGGGGCATGTCGACGAAGCGATTTCAGATCTCTTTGATCGGTTAGGTAAAGGGGTCACACTTGTTCCTGCGATTTTGGCTGAAACGTTTAGATCTTTGAATGCGTGTAGGAGAGCTGGTGAAGGCAGATTTATAGGTTGTGCGCAATTTTTGATAGCCTGGTTCCATAGTCATTTCTGAAAGGTCGACAAAGTTTCGTATCAGGTTTTCTCTAGGCATTACTCCCCGTTAAAAGAGATAGTGGCTACGCCAAGAAGGGACGATATATCAGAGGAGAATTGGATAGCAATTCTGCAAAATCTTCAAGAGGATGATGTGGAGTCGAGAGCTCCTTGGTTGATTCCTGATGGAATTCTCTACCGTTGTGGAATCTTTGACTGGGTTCCGTTGCTTCAGATTTAGAGAGCTGTCAGGTATGCACCTTTGTTGGTCCTAAGGCAATACATTTCAAGATAGTTTATGCCGGCAACGCATGGTTTAGCTCAATGTGAGTTCTCATACCGAGGAGACAATTACAAGAAAAAGGTGAAAGAAATTTCTCAGGCTTGGAATCAGGTTCATAGGATGAAAAGGCTAGCTGTGGGTTTGATGACAACTTCAGAGTACGGTGAGTGGCGAAGTAAGAGAATTAATGATAACATTCCGGAGTTAAACTTGAAGGGTGTTCGACCAAAGGAAGAGTACCTACAAGTGATCCCATCAGAGTTGGAGATTATAAAACAAGATTTTGAAAAGAGGAATTTAGAACTCGAAAAGAAAATAGAGCGGTTGGAAGAAGAGAAGATGCATTTGAGGCTAGACGTCAACGTCTAAAAGTTAGAAGCTGAAAAATTAAAGAAAGGGAAGAATAAAGTTGAGGAGGATCTGGATAGCTTAAAGACAGACTACAAAAAGCTACGTGTATCAATAAGAACCGTAGGGCTGGGAAAGACTTTAGAGCAATGGCGGCGGGAGATCCAGGAAGAAAGAAACAAAGTCGATGGATGGGAAAAGAAATACCAAGAAACTCAGGTACAAAACAAGGCTTTGGAGAGGAATCTATTAGAAAGCCGAAGTGAGGCAGATAAATTAAATGCATGAATAGTTGAACGTGAAAGGTCTCTTCATCGTTACCGAAATCGTAATATCGCGATGGAGCTAAGAGCAAGCTTGAACAAGATAGAGGAAACAAAGAAAAGAGTAGAAGAATTAGAGGCGACATTACAAGACTATGTGATGCGGGTGGAGTTTTTCGAAGTGAATGAAGAATGTCAGAAAGAGCACCTCCACTATTATCAGAGCCAAGTTAGAGACAGAGATCACATTATGGGAGAAGTCGTAGCCCAAATTCTAGAGGTATCCGATTACTTGCAGACCTTGGCAGTACAAGCTGACACTTTGAGCGTAAAATACGAGTTAGAATCAGACCGGGGAAAAGAGCTTGCTTCGCTATTCAGAAAAATTAAAGTTCTGAGCATTAGGGCAAAACTATATTTGTAATCTATTTTATGTAAAGAATTTTGTTTTCTAAATGAAGCTTTCTAAATGAAATTGAATTAGAATCGACGCCTTCTTGCATTCATGCATTGCATTACATTGCATCATATGCATTAAAATCCACCAAAAGACCCTAATTGGTTAAAATCATTACAGTTAACCTAAAAACTGACAAAAGCTCACCAATTAAGCATCAATACGGTACTCGTCGGAAAACTAAGGAAATGGATCAAAGATTAGAGAAATTGGACCAAATGCAAAAGGATATGCAAGAACAGTTACAAGTACAAATACAAGAGCAGTTAGATAAATCCAAGAAGACATAATGGAAAAATTGATCAAGGCTCAAAAAGATGTGATGGCTGAATTGACCCATCTACTGACGGGAGGAGTAGATAAAAGAAAGGGCCCTATGGCTGATCATAGGGAAGGTAGTGAGGATCCATTATATCCACCGGGTTGTACTCTACCAAATGTACGAACCCAAATTGAAATGTACCCAAAAGGACCGTCTATTACAATTAGGCCGCAACAATTATAAACTGGTGTCACGGTCCCTACAAATTTCCAATGACGATTGAGTTTAAGCCCGGGAGAAAACCCAATAAATCCCATTATTCTAGATTTTGATGAAACAGCTGAAGAAGGAAAGGCAAACGCAGAATTGCCAAAACAATGGGAAGATAAGTATAGGTGGTTGGAGGAAAAATTCAAAGCCTTGGAAAGCACTGATAGTAATCAGGGAATCGATGCTAAAGATCTAAGCTTAGTCCCTGATTTAGTACTTCCTCCCAAATTCAAGATGCCTGAATTTGAAAAATACAATGGAACTAGCTACCCCGAAGCCCACATTACCATGTTCTGTAGAAAGATGACTGGTTACGTTAATAACGATCAGCTGTTAATCCACTATTTCCAAGATAGTTTGGTAGGGGCAGCGTCTAAATGGTACAATCAATTGAGTCGTACCAAAATTGGTTCATGGAGGGACCTAGCACAGGCATTTATGAAACAGTACAGCCATGTAACGGATATGACCCCCGATAGAATTACACTACAAAATATGGAGAAGAAATCGAGTGAGAGTTTCAGACAGTACACACAAAGATGGAGGGAAGTTGCCATCCAAGTCTAGCTACCGCTCCTAGAAAGAGAAATCACGATGCTCTTTATCAATACCTTAAAAGCCCCGTTCATCACGCACATGCTGGGAAGTGCAACAAAAAGTTTCTCAGATATAGTAATGAATGGCGAAATGATTGAGAATGCCATAAGAAATGGGAAAATAGAAGCAGGAGAGAGTAACAAAAGGGCAGCCTCGAGAAGGAAGGAAAATGAGGTAAACAACGTAAATACGTACAATAAGTCGATTACAGTGAATCAGCCAAGAAAGGTGGTTGCTAGTCAACAAGGTTCGGTAAGACAAGAATCTGGCGTAAGACAAGGTACTGAGAAGCCCCAGTTCATATCAATTTCGATGTCATACAAGGAGCTGTATCAGAAGTTGTTCAATGCACACATTGTCTCTCCCTTTTACTTAAGCCCTTTGCAACCCCCGTATCCCAAATGGTATGATACGAACGTACAATGTGATTACCATGCGGGAATTACAGGGCATTCAATAGAGAATTGCATGACTTTCAAGAAGGTAGTTGAGAGGCTTATCAGCATGGGTGTTGTCAAATTTGATGACTCACCTAACACAGAAAATTCGTTGCCTAATCATGCTGATAAGGGGGTGAATATGATGAGTGAAAGTAGGGGAGAAGAAGTCAAGAACGACATTGCTAAAGTAAAAACTCCATTGAAATGGTTTTGGAGAGAGATGGCGAAGAGAGGGCTAGTTATTTCAGATTCTGAAGAAAGGTATGAGGCCGAAAACTATTGTGAATTCCACCTTGAAATAGGACATGAGATTCAAGAATGTGAAGGATTCAAGGCTCTGGTCCAAAACATGATGGATAACAAAGAGATAAGGTTTTATGAAGAAGTAGAGGGTAAAAGAAATATTTATGCATCAGATTTGGCGACGAAGATTCCGGAAACGAATCATCCTGTGGTCATCATTTCATGCCCTCAGAGTAATGGGTCTAGGGTTCAAATAACACCAAAAATTATAATCCAGAAACCATCAAATTTCCCATACAAGGATAGCAAAATGGCGTCGTGGAATTATGGGTGCAACGTGACAATCTTGAGAAAAGAAGCGGAGAGAAATCAGGAAATAGGTTCTTACACGTGCAATGGAAAGCGATATGACACTCAGGCAGAATCTTCAAGAGAAGAGAATTAGAAAAAAGAGCAGAGGAAAGGGAAGGTAGTGGAAGTTGAGTCATTGGTTAATGAACCAATAAAAGAATAGGAGGCAAAGGAGTTTTTGAAGTTTTGAAACACAACGAATACAGCGTTGTGGAACAACTGCGCAAACAGTCGGCCCGCATTTCTATATTAGCTTTGCTCTTAAGTTCAGAAGTACATCAAAATGCACTATTGAAAGTACTAAATGAAACATATGTGGATGATGATATTTCGGTAAACAAGCTGGATCGATTGGTCAACAATATAAGTACTGACAATTTTATCTTCTTCAGTGATGATGAAATACCATCTGGAGGAAGGGGTTCTACTAAAGCTCTGCACGTTACTGCCCGATGCAAAGGGTACACACTCCCGGGGGTCTTGGTTGATAATGGATCTGTACTGAACGTATTGCCTTTATCTACTCTTAGTCGGTTACCAGTGGACAGTTCACACATGAAAGCATGCCAGAGCATAGTAAGGGCATTTGATGGGACGGAAAAGAGGGTTATGGGGAGAATAGGTACCGTAAGGATTGGCCCAACTACTTATGAGGTGGACTTCTTGGTAATGGATATTAAGCCTTCCTACAACTATTTATTGGGAAGACCATGGATACACTCAGCCGGGGCAATACCCTCATTGCTACATCAGAAGGTGAAGTTAGTATCAGAGGGTCGGTTGATAACAATAAATGCGGAGGAAGATATCATCGCAACTGTAACGGTGATGCACCTTATGTGGAAATTAATGATGAGGCACTGGAATGTTCTTTTTGGTCATTAGAATTTGTGAACGTGGTGTTTATTACTGAAGGAAGCAGAATTTCGGTACCAAAAATATCCAGGACCACAAAAATGGGGTTGCGATTGATGATTGGAAGAGGAGCTTCACCCGGGAAAGGATTGGGAAAATATCTTCAAGGAAAGATTGAAGCACCGATGCTGAAGGAAAAGTTTGATAGTTTTGGCTTAGGATACAAGCCAGACATGAAGCAGAAGAAGAAAGAAGTAGAGAAAAGTCAAGAGAGAAGAAGGGCACGTTTGAGCGGATATGAAGTGAAGTGGGAGCCTTTGACCTTTCCCCACATATCTACATCTTTTGTGTCGGGTGGGTTTATTCACCCTGAGCGAGGAGTGTCCAGAAGCGAAGGCATTGAAGAAATGTTGGAAAATGTTCATATCAATGCTATAGAAACAACGGAGAAAAAGGCCCTGTTGGAGATCTGCCCTTACGAACCTGGAAGCAAGCTAAACAATTGGACTGTGGAAGAAATCCCTGTAGTCTTTAGGGCTTATTCAGAGTAATGCTCAGAACATTCTTGTTGTTTTAGCTTGGAAATGATAGGAAATCCTTTGTGAAAAAGGCTTGAGCCTGAATATCATTATTCTAATGAAATACATCTTTACATTCATTTCGAGCAATTATTTTTTTTCTTTTCATGCAAGTAAATATTTTCTATTTGATTGATTGTCTTCCAAATAATTCTTTCATTTGTAACCTTATTGTACAAATAATTATTCATAAATTTATATATTCTTGGTATATTCTTTGATATATTCCCTCATAGGTCCTCAAATATCAATGACTTGAGTGACACTGCTTCAAACGCAGAGCCTCTTTTTGAGCAAGATATGTGTTTAGAGGGATCTCATGAGTTTGGAAATGACGAAGACTGTGGTATATCTCCAGACTTGTCGAGAATGGTAGAACAAGAGGATAAGCAGATCCTACCTTATAGGGAATCATTAGAAATCGTGAGCCTAGAGGAAGGAAAGGAGGTGAAAATTGGAACTAAAATCATCGTAAAGACAAAACAAGACCTCATTGAATTGCTCCGAGAGTTCAAAGATGTTTTCGCATGGTCATACCAAGATATGCCCGGGCTAAGTACTAGCATTGTGGTACATCGTTTGGCCATAAAAGAAAATTGTAAACCAGTCCAGCAGAAGCTCAAGAGGATGAGACCTGATGTTGTGCTAAAAATAAAAGAAGAAGTCAAGAGGCAGTTCAATGCTGGATTCTTACAAGAGATTAAATATCCAGATTAGGTAGCAAACATCGTCCCCATTCCCAAGAAAGATGGAAAGGTACAAATGTGCATGGATTACAGGGACTTTAACAAGGCTAGTCCAAAGGACAATTTTTCGTTGCCTCACATTGATACTTTGGTAGACAATACGGTGGGCTACTCACTATTTTCTTTCATGGATAGCTTTTCTGGATACAATCAAATAAAGATGCACCCCGAAGATATGGGGAAGACAACATTCATTACCTTATGGGGAACATTTTGCAACAAAGTAATGCCCTTCGGATTGAAAAATGCGGGAGCAACGTGTCAAAGAGCTATGGTGACTTTGTTTGATGACATGATGCATAAGGAAGTTGAAGTCTATGTTGATGATATGATTGCAAAGTCTAGAACTGAAGAAGAGCATGTTCAAGCTTGAAAAGATTATTTTTGAGATTGAGTAAATTCTAGCTCAAGCTTAACCCAGCAAAATGCACGTTTGGAGCCAGGTCAGGGAAGTTATTAGGCTTCATAGTTAGTAAGAAGGGGATTGAGGTGGACCCGAACAAAGTGAAGGTAATCCGAGACCTACCTCCTCCACGCACTCAGAAAGAAGTCCGAAGTTTCCTAGGAAGATTAAATTACATTGCTCAATTCATTTCACAATTGACTGAAAAATGTGATCCAGTATTCCGTCTTTTGAAGAAGCATAATCCGGGAGATTGGGATGAGGAATGTCAAGAGGCTTTTGACAAGATAAAGCAATATTTGGCTAATACTCCCGTACTATTGCCGCCAAGTCCGAATAGGCCATTGATATTGTATCTAACGGTGTTTGAGAATTCCATGGGCTGTGTATTGGGCCAACACGATGAAACGGGAAAGAAAGAAAGGGCAATATACTATCTCAGTAAGAAATTCACTGGCTGTGAAATGAGATACTCACCAATTGAGAAATTGTGTTGTGCTTTAATTTGGGCAACACGAAGACTAAGGCAGTATATGTTGTATCATACGACTTGGCTGATTTCAAAGTTGGATCCTTTAAAATATATGATGGAATCAACTACTTTAAACGGGAGAATGGCTAGATGGCAGATCCTACACTCTGAATTTGACATAGTATATGTAAGTCAGAAGGCTGTAAAGGGGAGTGCAATAGCTGATTTCCTGGCTAGTAGAGCCTTGGAGGACTATGAGCCTTTAAACTTCGATTTTCCAAATGAGGACTTAATGTATGTGGCAAACACTGAAGAAAATCCTCGAAGGGATCACGTGTGGAGGTTAAATTTCGACGGAGCTTCGAATGCTATGGGTAATGGAATTGGGGTAGTCTTGGTATCCCTGAGTGGAGATCATTACCCTGTGGCTAGCAAGTTGGACTTTGATTGCACAAATAATATGGCAGAATATGAAGCATGTATTATGGGTATTCGTGCATCCATTGAGTGGAACATCAAAGTGCTAAGAGTATATGGGGATTCCGCATTGGTGATATACCAACTCAAAGGGGAATGGGAAACTAGGGACCCTAAGTTAATCAATTATAGAAAGTTGGTTAACGAATTGGTTGATGAGTTTGACGATATCACCTTCTGTTATCTCCCTACTCTAGCTTCGATGATTCAGGTGAATAGACTTAAGGTAATGAGGCCTATTCAGATGAGTATCTACGAAACCCCAGCTCATTGCTACAGCATTGAAGATGAGGAAAAAGATGATCATCCTTGGTATCATAGTATACTACAGTATGTGAAGAATCGGGAGTACCCTAGTCAAGCAACAGAGAACGACAAAAGAACTCTAAGAAGGATAGCCATTGAATATGTCTTAGACGGAGAAGTACTATACAAAAGGAGGAAGGATCAAGTACTGTTAAGATGTGTGGATGCCGTAAAAGCCAAGAAAATTTTGGAGGAAGTCCATGAGGGTATTTGCGGGACGCACGCCAATGGTTTCACCATGGCCAGACATATCATGAGATTTGGGTACTATTGGTCTACTATGGAAGGAGATTGCATTACTTATGCCAAGAAATGTCATAAATGTCAGATTTATGGAGACAGGATGCACGCACCCCCTTCACCACTTCACGTCATGACCTCTCCGTAGCCGTTTTCCATGTGGGGTATTGATGTTATTAGGCCAATATCACCAAAGGCTTCTAATGGGCATCGTTTCATCTTCGTGGTCATTGATTACTTTACCAAATGGGTAGAAGCTGCTTCATACGCAAATGTCACGAAGTCAGTAGTCAGCAAGTTCTTAAAAAAGGAGATCATTTGTCGATATGGAATGCCTGAGAGAATCATATCTGACAATACGTTGAATTTGAACAACAGCACAATAGCGGAGGTTGCAGTCAATTTAAAATCAAACATCATAACTCGTCACCGTATCATGCAAAAATGAATGGTGCAGTGGAGGCGGCCAATAAGAACATTAAAAGAATTGTGGAGAAAATGACTGAAACTTATAAGGATTGGCATGAGAAGTTATCATTTGCTCTCCTTGCCTATCGAACATCTGTTAGAACTTCTACCGGGGCAACACCTTTTTCTCTAGTTTATGGAATAGAGGCAGTATTACCCATTGAAGTTGAGATCCCTTCTCTACGGGTGTTACTTGAACTCCAGTTGGACGAAGCCGAATGGGTCCAATCTCGATATGACCAGTTTAACCTAATAGAGGAAAAGAGGTTAAGAGCTATTCACCATGGGCAAATGTACCAGAAACGAATGATGCGAGCCTATAATAAAAATGTTCGCCCCAGAGAATTTCGCGAAGGAGACTTGGTGCTAAAAAAATTCTTCCTATGCAAAAGGACTTTAGAGGAAAGTGGATGCCAAATTGGGAGGGCCCTTATGTTGTAAAGAAGGCCTTTTCCGGTGGAGCTTTGATCCTAAGTGAGATGGATGGTAAAAGTTTGCCAAACCCAGTAAACGCAGATTCCGTCAAGAAATACTTCACTTGAAAGAAAAGGGGATCAAAGTGAAAACCCGCAAAGGGCGCTTTGCCTTCTAAAAAAAAGGGAGATTTGGAAAGGCCAAGGTGAAAACCCGCAAAGGGCGCCTTGAGACCAAAAGGGATCTGAGTCAAAAACTCGAAAAGGGTGGCTCAAATTATTGATCGGAATGGGGCATGAGGTGATTTAAGCTGCTCAAATTTTGATTGGGGCATATGATGATCTTGCTGTACATGAACCAACAAGGAAGGGTATGCGACATCTTGGAGCATTAACAGAGTACTGCAGATCTCCTAAACACATATCAAACTCAGAATGGTCTTCAGAAAGTTTGTACAGAGGAATTCAAGCTGCGATAATAGGGGCACCTAGTTCTTATTTTATTGAGTGTGATCCTTGAAAATAACTTTTTCTTTTTGTTAAGATACACATTCTCAATCAACTTTTTTTTGTTATTCTTCTTTCGCTATCTTCGATATTTTATTTAAGTTATGATCAAAACCAACTTTATTTTTATCCATTGTTATGATCTTTTTGCAAACATGTTGCATTGGAATAATGATTAATAGACTAATAAAACTTTCACAAAAGAAGTTTTGCATATTACTCTGAAAAGTTTTAATAATACAGTAACCTGAAACAGGACTATTGTTTAAAACGAACCAGGTTTAAAGGTCAGAAATCTAAAAAGGAAAAGTATGAATTAAAACAATCCCTTTTGGATTTTATTCAGAAAGCATAAATTGAACAAGATGTCAGCAATAATCGTGAGTTGGTAAGAAGAGATTTCTGGAGGAAATTTCTTCGCTCACCAATATTTGATGTGGCACTTTGAGAATGGCATAAAAACCAAAGAATTACACGTTTGGTATCCTTCAAATTGCGATGGGAAAGTGTTGAAAAACCAGGCCTCCTCATTTTTGAGTCACATCTTGAGAATGAAGATACAATTTTTGCATACCAATGGGCTAAACTTGGAAGTTTACAGTGGGGGCAATTTAATTAAGTGTTTCATTGAAAGCACCAGCCAGGAAGGAATGCGTTAAAGCACGGTTGTCACAAAAGCCATAATAAATTGAGTAATACAGCAGCATCTTGTATTCATGCAAACATCATTCAGATGTCTAGTTATGAGCATTTGATTCATTTTGATCATACCATCCTAACCCTTAGGCATAATAAAGTTTATCAAAAGGTTATGTTCCCTAGAGAACAAAATCAGTGAGTAAGCAGGTCTTATCCCCCTGAAGTTGCGGTGGGACAGATCGAAGATGGCGAATCTCATCTCTCTAAGGTTGCAGTGGAGTAGATTGAAGCTGATAATCCTATCTCCCTGAAGTTGTAGTGGAGCAGATTAAAGTAATAGATCTCATCTCTCTGAAGTTGCAGTAGAGTAGATCACATCAGAATTATCTTTAAAGTGCAACAAAACAAGTTGAAGCTACAAGTCTTATCTCCCTGGAGTTGCAGTGGAGCAGACCAAGTATAGCAAATTTTGTTCTTTGAAAAACTACAAGTTACAAATCCTATCTCCCCGACGTTGCGGTGGAGTGGATCGAAGCACTAATTCCAATACCTCTGAAGAAACAGTAAGGTGGAATGAGGCTACTTGAAGAATAGGAGCACCAAAGTCCAAACACGATGGGCAAAATTGGTCCTCTTTAGTCTTTTCCCTATTCTCGTTACATGACAATGAGCAAAGAGGGGCAGCTGTAATAACCCAATTTGCCCGGCCCGTTTCATTAAACCAATTTAAATAAAATAATAGTCCAAAACCATAGTGTCCAGATTACAAACCAGGCTAAATTAAGCCTAAAACCGTTTACAAAATCCAAATCTAAACCCATTAAGCCTAGCCCAGCAAACCAACTTAACCCAAATCCTAACTCGATTACAGAAACCCTAGCAGCCTGCAGCAAGCCTCCAGCGTCAAAAGTGCAACAAAACAAGTTAAAGCTACAAGTCTTATCTCCCTGGAGTTGCAGTGGAGCAGACCAAGTATAGCAAATTTTGTTCTTTGAAAAACTACAAGTTACAAATCCTATCTCCCCGACGTTGCGGTGGAGTGGATCGAAGCACTAATTCCAATACCTCTGAAGAAACAGTAAGGTGGAATGAGGCTACTTGAAGAATAGGAGCACCAAAGTCCAAACACGATGGGCAAAATTGGTCCTCTTTAGTCTTTGCCCTATTCTCGTTACATGACAATGAGCAAAGAGGGGCAGCTGTAATAACCCAATTTGCCCGGCCCGTTTCATTAAACCAATTTAAATAAAATAATAGTCCAAAACCATAGTGTCCAGATTACAAACCAGGCTAAATTAAGCCTAAAACCGTTTACAAAATCCAAACCTAAACCCATTAAGCCTAGCCCAGCAAACCAACTTAACCCAAATCCTAACTCGATTACAGAAACCCTAGCAGCCTGCAGCAAGCCTCCAGCGTCGCAGCGACAAGGACCCTTCCCCGTGCGTGCCGAGCTTCTGCACGCGTACGCCTCCAGCTGGCCTCCGTACACCTGCAACAAACGCAACAAACGCAACAAAGGCAGCAACAACAGCAGAGTATAAGAGGATAGCAGAGAAAAATAACAAAAATAGGAGAAAAGAATTTTCTATAAATTTCTACTTTATTTCCGGCTATATAAAGCCGTTTTGGGAATTTGTAAAGGCATCTTTCTTTTTTTATTACATGGACAAAAAAAAGCACACAAAGAGACTGAATACAAAATACTTTCTCTAAAATCGTTTGAAAGGTAGATTCCGATTTCTTTTGTTTTTTGGACTTCGTTTTTCCTTTCTTTTTTTTTCTTTTGTTTTCTTTCAATATACAATGAAAATGAGTTAAAATGGTGAGAGTATATACCTCGGTGATCCCGTCATCATTCTCGTCGGTTTCGTAGATACCGGAGAGGCTAAGGATGGTCTTAGCCTGAGAACGGCGCAAGAGGAGAGGGGGTAGATAAAGTTTTTTTTTTATTTTTGTTTAGGTGGTCGAATAATCTTGTTTAGGGTTTCAAGGTTGTTTCTTGCAGGGTATTTAAACAGCGTCGTTCGGGGTCTGATTCAGTGGCTCTAAAACGGTGCCGTTTTAGGCAGTGACCTGATGACCCGACCCAGACGTGGCTTGATCCGCGTGTTCTGGCGTAGGGAGGGATATTTGCGCGACCAGTCCATCCCTTTTCTGGTGTTTTCGATTTGGTTATCTTCCTTCTTTCTGATTTAGCCCAGTATTTCGCTTTTGTACCATTTCGGTCCAGCTTGCAACGCCGCGTTTTGGGGAAGCGAGATATTTCCCAATCGCCCCCCATGTAATTCGTGTGTTGTAGTATGAACCTCCATTTTAGTTTAATTTTATTTCCTCCCTGTGGATTCGATTTTGTTTGTAACTTAATCCTCCTTATCATTTAATTTATTTATTTTTTTTACTTAAGAAACTTATTGTTATTTTTATTATCATATTTATTCTTATTATTGAATTATTATATTTTATATATTTGTTTTTATATACATAAAGTTAATTTCTATAATAGTTCTGTATATTTACATATATGCATATGTAATATAATTTTTCTTTTCTTAGTATACGTATGTATAATCATATATTATTATTATTATTATTATTATTATTATTATTATTATTACTTTTTAAATGATATTTTCTTATGAGTGAAAACCTTATCTCTTTTAAGTTTGTTATCTTATTTTATTTATTTAGCTTTTATATATATTTTTACTAGGTATATACTATTAATTCTACTAAGTTTTATTTATATAAATTAAAATGTACATATTAATCTCAAGTTGTTCACTTTTATTTTACCACATCTTTTATTTTCTTTGTGTTTTTAAAACCTTTCATTAAAATTTATTCAAATCTTTTATTTAATTTTTTTATTCCCTTCCAAATTTGTATCAAATATTTGTACTATTTATTATTATTGTTGATGATTGGTTGTTTTAAATTGATTATGAATTTGTTGGTTGCCTAAATTTTAATATGGATGTTTGTCTAATATGATTAAGGTCGATGTTTGTATTTGCCTATTATTTGTTTAATTGTTTCTAGTTTAAGTTTAAATTGTTATTTATCCTCTACATTATGTGTATCGTCATTTAATCATGTTCCTTTGTAAGAGTCGAGTTTTATTAAAGCTTCATAATTGTTTTATTTCATAATCTTTAAAAAGGGCTTGGCATTCATAGATTCTCGAGAAAATCGTGCCCTAACTTACTGGACTTCGTTTCTTCTCGATGAATTTAGGTAACCAAGTGCCCATTTTATTAAAACCCTGCAATTATTAAATGACGTTCTTAATATTTCAAAATGTTTGATCCTAACTTACTGAATACGACATTTTGTTATCTCGTTTTTAAAATAAAGGCGATATTTGATGTTTAAGAATTTCGAGAAATTGAACCCTAACTTACTGGGTTCAGATTTCATGATTGATTTAAATAAACAAATATCCTTCTTAAAACACATGATTTTCTTAAGAAAGGGGACAAATTTAATTTCAAAGATCGAATTGTTGCACCCTAACTCACTGAGTGTGGCGATTTATTTCTGCGAAATAAGAGCACATTATCATATTCAAATTTTCTTTTTAAAAGGTCGTATTTTAATTTTTTTTTAAATTTCGACATTGAGACATTAAACAATCAATTCGGTACCAATTTTGGGCGTCACGAGGGTGGTAACCCTACCTCGTGCGTAACCGACTCCCGTACCTGTTTTCTCAAAATTTGCAGACCTAAAATTACTTTCAAGGTGATCCGATCACACCTCAATAAAAGATCGGTGGCGACTCTAATTATCATTTTTTTTAAGTCGACAACTAAACTATATTTTTATTTTCAAAGAAATGATTTCCACAATTAAAATATTAAAATTTAATAATATTAATGACATTTTATTACAAATTAAAATTTAATGATGAAAATATAATTCAAATCATACATAACTTTATATTTTATATAGTTTGCCCAGTTTTATTACACTTGGAAATTATTCACACCACAAACTTTTTATACCAAGAATATCCCTGCTTATATTATATTCTTTGATATTTGAAAAGAAGAAAACAGCCATTTCCTTTATTTTGTCTTTTTTCTGCTTTCTATCATTTTCCCGACACTTTTAAAACTCTCTCGTTTTTTAACCCGTCTTTGAAATTCAAAGCCGAAGGCCATCAACGAAAGTAGCACCCTTCAAACTTTACCTTCTCTCACCTCTAAGTCAACCAAATAAGGGGTAAGATCCGTCTTTCTTTTTCTAAAAAAAAAAAAATTGTGGTTGTTTTTTCGGCTCTTCCTTTTTTTTATGTGATTTTAGATTTGTAGTTCGATTTCGTCCAATTCATGTCGAAATTGGGGGTTTAGTTTTATTGGGTTTCCAATTTTTACGTTGTTTTAGATTTGACTTCTCTTTTTTCTTGAAAGGAAGGGGGGATTAAGGCCAAATTTTTTATAGTATAGGACTCACTGTCGATTCTTGCCACTGTATTTCAATTTATTGAATGTTCCCTTGCATTAAATTTACCAATTAGGTAACGATTGGGAACTTGTATTTCTAATTCTGGATTTGTTTTTCAAAAGATAATGCAAATTGAGTGATAACACATATAACAATGTAGCATTCATGATATTTTTTAAATTCGTATATTTGTTGAATGCCAATTTAGCAGTGAAATTGGATTTGAAATTCATCAGGAATTCATGAATTGAACAAATTTTTGCATTTTTTACTTTCCAAATATATTATATATTGAAACTCAACCAGTTTATTCATGCATTTCACTCTTATAATTTGTATAGCAAATAAAATTCAAAATTTCTAATTCACGTTTCCAAATGCATTAACAAAATATTCCATTAAATATTCTAATTTGATAATTTTCATTTAAAAATCAACGAATTTGAAATTGTAGTTGCTAATTAATTAGAATTGAAACATGGTGACAAAGTTGACTTTAGCCTGAAGTCCCTATGCCCAGATCCTTAATGCTTAACGGTTCTAAATTTACTAGTTCCCAGCAACTGTTTTTTGCCCCCAGAATTTCTACTTGATGCGTGGGTTGGGTTTGATGTATGGATTTGGAAAATGGGATAATGTTATTTTGTATATTCATTTTTCATGTCTAAATCTTCAATAGCGGAATAATGAGATGAGGTCAAAACTTCGTTGGGCAGTGACAGAATTGATGTCCACGCTGAGATCAGTCGGGATGTGTTTTGTTTTATCAATGAAGAACATTTCTTGAAAAAATGTGTAGTTATTATTGGTTTACGATTTTATTTGGCCAGTTGAGCTTGGACTTGCATTGAAATATTTATCCTGCTTGCATTCTTATGTGTTTCAATCTGATTGCATGTACATCTGTCAAGTGATAGTTTGCTTTGTTAGTGCAATAATTTCTACGTTCTCAGTGTATAAATCCTGCTTATCTTTGCCTTCTGGACTTCGCAGTTTGGCATCTGTGACGCTAAGATTTAACAATCTGTTTGAATACACTCACCATGAAGTTCCTAGAATACACTCCATTTGACCGGTAATTTTCAATCATTGAAAAGATCGAGTTGTAGATTAATGAGAATCACCGTTTTCTTCCTTCTAACTTGAATTATGACATAAGTCTCATCTAAATTTTCTAGAATAAATGATTTCTTGAGAGAACTAAACCTTGGTGAACGTACCATCAAAGGGAGCCTTGAAGCATACTCTTGTAAGTTCATGTGCATAACTTGTCTAGTTGTCCTGAAGAATTTAGAAAAATTTGATTCTAACTCAGTTTCTTTCTTGTTTCTAGGCAAACACACAGGAACTGATAAAAGACTTTCTCTCAGTTTGGAAAATGAGGTAAAGTGGAGAACGATCAACATGTGATATGTTGGTTCCTTTTTGCTTTAGAAGATTATTATTCAAGGGATGAGGGTTTTCTGATGCTTGTTTAATACCAGATCCTTGACTCTCTTGGAAAATCTTCAGATACTGACTTCTCACCAGTTGAATTCCTGTTGAGCAGATCAAGGTTGTAAATATTACATTCAGTTTTAGTGAGTTTAGTTTGTCTTTCATTTTAATTGAACCAGCTTTCTATCACATGCATTTCAGCCGGAAGACGTTGATCTACTTGGTGCTTACCCTCTATCACATGTATCCAGATTATGACTTAAGGTATCTCTGTAGCTTATGTTGCCACAGCACATTGTCTTTTTTAAGAGAGCATAAGAGGAGGGTTATGGGTAATGCCACTGTCAGCTTATTGGGCGACTTGGCAACCCGTTATATAATTCTCCTGTTCTCTGCATTGGGAGTGTTGTCAAAAGGCTTTGACAGACAGTTCAGTCCACTGTTGCTCTTGGAGGAGCTGAGAGTTCAATTCTCTCCATTTCCCAAATCTAATCCTGTTGGTTTTATTGGTTTGTTGGTATCCAATTCAAGTCATTCTCATGCCATTGAGTGCGTATACTGATTTTCATGCGTGTTTCGTATGGTTCCCTTATATTATGATATGGAATGTGCATCTGTGGTTTCAGTGCAGTTAAAGCACACCAGTTCTTCACTGAGGAAATCTGGGATACTTTTAAGCAGATTTTTGAAACCTACATGCTTGAAGCGTCAAAGGTATTACCATAATTATCTTCATTTATTCACTTCGACATTAGATTTCCTCAAATAATTTGCCTCAGAGTTACTATTGTTGCAGTCCTCACTTATCACCTGTCCTTGTGGGTACTTATGTTGGTCAGCAATTTATCTAAGTGTATTCATTGGTTGCTTCCTGAGTTAGAATCATATGAAACTTTGAGCCTGTGGGTTTGTGTGTATGTCATTCAGCATTCATTTGATCATGGTATGTGTTACCCTCAAATAAGTCGGTTTGCCTTGTTCTTAAGTTTCCAGCTTTATATCATTGACAGGAATGGATTGAGACATATGGGGGCAGTTCACTCTTGGAAACTGTGTATAAGGCTCTAGATGAGGTGAGCATAACTTCAAAAGACTACATGCAAGTTTCAGCTAGTGACGGTTTTAAAATGCCTAAGATATGCAGGTTGTGAATCTCTCGGAGTGTGAAATTTACAGTTATAATCCGGACTCTGATGCAGATCCCTTTCTGGAGAAAGGGGCAATGTAAGTCCTTTTTCGTCTTTTCTTCATTATTTTACTTAAGTGGTTTGTCACTCTGCTGTAATTAACAGTTGGGGACTTATTTTTCAGATGGTCCTTCAGTTTCTTCTTTTACAATAGAAAGTTGAAGCGTGTTGTGAGTTTCAGCTTTTGCTGCTTAAGGTGGGTATATTTTCCATGATATTTATGATTCTTTACAAGCTTTCTATGATCATCTTTAGACCTCATGACCATATATTATTTCTGGCAGTAATTTGGTGGGTGATGGATTCCTTGTTGACAACTTATGTTCTGAGGAAGATGGTGAAATATTTGATAACATGGACATGTAACCATTAACATGTACATCCTGCTTGTACGTGTACTGTAGAAACCCTTAGATATGGTGTGTAGTTGTGTAATTGCAATGTTGCTCACATTGCGCTAGCTGAGTAGATTAGCTCTTCTATGTCGCTGTGTACATGTAGTAGGTAGTTATGCCATATGAAAATGGAAAATTGATATTGATGTCTGTAAGAATGTGTGGAGTTTGAATTTAGGTTGATGAAGATGTTGAAGACATTATAACTTACCTGACTAGCTAGCTTTGCGCCTTTGCTGATAGTCTTATGTGCTGATATATGTTACAAACGGCAGCTGATTCTTGTAGAATTGTTGGAAATGTAGTGTGCTATTGTATTTGTGTCAAAAGAAAAATGACAGACCAAAATTATTGTAAGGATAAACTACTAAAAAAAGCACTTAAACTAGTTTACTTTTTTACTGTAATATTTTTTTATATTCTTTTATAGAGAAATTTCATTAATGAGATCATACAATTTGTAAAGAAAAATAACAAATGTCTGTTGTATGCGTTGAAAGACAAATTCTATTAATACAATAAAAGCTTCAACTTTAGCATCAGTAGAATATTATGGCACGTTAACAATTGTTTCTGTCACAATTTAAACACAACATATCAAAAGTGTTTACAACTACTTGATACAATAAGAAAATCAGTCCCGGATAGTATAAAATATTAAACATAAATCGATAAAAGAATAAAACATCCGTCAAACTAAAGAGAGCGGTAACAAAATCAACTCTAAAATTACTTGCAAAAGTAAAATTATATACATAAACTCTAAAATGTGTATTACAAAAGTAAATAAAAACTTTTAAAAGTAAGACTTATTAAGCGAATTTGAACTTAAAAATTGCTTAAGCAAAGAGTGCTCAAACTAATTTTTTGAACCTGATCTTAATTACCGTCAATTTTAAGAGAGAAAACCTTGTCTTTAACGTGAGAAAAAACACTCATATATCTTGGCTGAAAAAAAAATGCAAATTTGAACTTAAAAATTGTATTTGTAGTTTTAATTTAAGTATTGCTTCGTTGGGTTCCCTAAATTATCTCCTAGTACCTTGATAAAAAAAATTTAATCAGCGCCCAATGAAGATATTTGTGTAATTAATGTATTATTTTATAATTTGGTAAAACGTAAAAATAATATTTCAAAATTTTCAGAAAATTTTTCAGTTGTCTGTAAACATTCTTGAAATTCAAAAGGAAAACCAATTACCATCTAACTTCTCAGAAAATCATAAAATATTTAAGAAATTTCTCATTTTTGGGAAAACTAACAATCACCAAATAGAACATAAGAAAGTTTGAAACTAATTAAAAATGAATACCTGGAAATTACTTTCGGCTTTATTTAGATATTTGTTTATCTAAAGAGTAATTAAAAAAATATATTATATATGTTTATAATTAAAATTTTAAATGGGGTTTGATGCTCCAGATCCGATCACCTCCGCCATCTGAAATCAAATTGAGCAGAAACTACAATGAACTTACCAAATTCAAGGTGGACCCGTCACTCCAGGGAAGAGATCCGATATTTTGTTGAATACATCCATAACCTGAAGCCAATGAAAAAAAGTCTCGTCATTCAAGTTACCAACAATAGAAGGGTATCAAGAAATTAACTATCAAGACGACCTCTGCTGCGATCAAGAGCCAAAACACGGGAGCAAAGTTCAAACGAGGATATGACAAACCACGGATAGAATTTTAATAAGCATTTATCAAACGCAAGCGTTTAGTTTTTGGATAAATTAATGTAGCCATATACATGCTGAACATATAATAAGTTCGAAAGAGAGGTAAAGGTGAGAAACTCCAAGTGATGATGTCCAATAAGCCCATCAATTGAATAGAAAGAAGGAAAATATTACTTCCTTGTCGTTTTGATATTTCGCAATACTCGGTGGGTTCTGGGAACACTGCAAAAGCAGCACGAAGTCATGAATATAAATACGAAATGTTTACCATGCGTGAATGACATGTAGATATATTATTCAGCGGCTTAGCCAGGAGGGGGACTGGCATCTAGAAAGTATTATCATCCGCCATCTAGAAAGTATTATGTATGGATGTAACATTTCGTGAGGATGTAACAAAGATTACTCTCCTTATAATTTATGTTGATGACATAATTAAGACAGGAGATGACAAGGAAGAAATGACCCAGCTTAAGAAACAATTGGCTCAGGAATTCGAAATCAATGACTTGGAAAAGTTCCAATATTTTCTCGGAATAGAAGTGGCCAGATTGAAAGAGGGAATCTTTATTTCCCAAAGTATGTCTTAGATCTTTTGACAGAGACATGCATGTTGGGTTGCAAACCAATAGAATCAACTATCGAGAGAGTAATCACAAGTTACAAGCAGAGATAAGTGAAATGGTGGATAAGGACAGATATCAAAAACTCGTCGGACGATTGATTTATCTCGCTCATACTCGACCTAATATAGCTTATGCAGTTAGTTTAGTAAGCCAGTTTATGCATGATCCTCACAAAGCCCATATTGCAAATTTTGTGCTATTTGAAGTCTACACCAGGCAAAGGTATTCTCTTCTCCAAAAATAGTCATCTCAATATAGAAGTATTTACAGATGCAGATTGGCCTGGCTCTCTTGATGACAGAAGGTCAACAACAGGTTATTGTACTCTTGTGGGGGGAAACTTAGTTTTATTCAATTTAGTCTTTTCTATCAAAATTCACCATTTTCACCTAGAAATCAAAGGAATTTCAATAGCCTCCAAGTGGAAAAAAATGATAAGAATACTATGGTGAGTATGAATATCACCTTTGATTTAAAAGAACTGAAATTGAAGGACAGAGAAAATCAAGCTAAGGCTTGAAATCAATAGAAGAAGGTAAGAAGATAAAGATTTCATTATGTTTTAAAGCTTGATATTGTTGAAGAAGCATGAAAATGATGTTGAAGTAGAGTTTCTCATATAAAGTTGTGTTCTTAATATGTTACTGAAGAGAAAGAAGAGTAAGTGATGAAGAACGTTGTAGAGAAAAAAAAGGAGATGACAAAGATGACAAAAGAAAGTGGTGAAGCTACAGAAGTGAAAATTCTAGCTAAAAAGAGATAAGTACTAAAAAGAATCCCGATTATTTTTCAAAAGAATAAAGTGAATTATGTGATAAGTTAAGTGTATTGCTATGTTATAAAAATCATGTACTATAGTGTCAATGATTAATACTTAATTGTAGAAATTGACAAAACAAATTCTTTCATGAATATGAAAGTTGTTTGGAAAAAAAATAATAACAATGTTTCAAATTTGAAAATTCACCAAAAATTATAGAAATTGATTTAGATGTTGGACCAAACATGATATTGAAGCATATTGAGTCAGCTTTTGTATATAATAAATTTTGTATATTATGAGATAAATAAAGTTAAGTGAGACAAAGTTAGATTAATTTTGGACTCCTTGTTTCTAATTTTGAGAACTCATTAAAATTTGTACAAAAATAATGAGAAGATGAAATTTATATTTCCAAAAAGCTTAAAGAGTCCAATTTAAAGATAAATGAGTAGAAATATTATATAAATGTTTTACTGAAAGAAAAAATATTTTTCTATGGAAAAGGGTCAGAGCTACCTAGTAGTAGAACAGCAGAGGATTTGAAGAAAAAACTGAATTAATTGGCTTGACATAAAATTTTGATCATAACTTTTATATTAAGGACGGTATGTCTAGTTTCGGAAATTTCAAATGAAATTTGATTTTGGACTACACTGGTTGAAGTTGTTAAGTTTTAAGACTTATAGACTAAATTTGTAAATGAAATAAAAGTATGCTAAAATATGAAAATCATAAAATAAATACAAGTGTGAATAGTTTGATTTGAAGATGGAATTCAAGAAGAAAGGTAAGAGTCTTAGTAATCTTATCATATTTGTGTTTTATTTGTGAAGGAAATATAATGTTTGATTTTAATCTATATTAAATAGATTTTGTATATGAATGCTATACTTAAATTAAATGATTCTTTTATATATATTATTGGGCGTGGAATGTTGAGGAGGAGGAAAATTAATGAAATAACAATAAGTAAATTGACATGAATTATAAAGAAGTGGGAATCTAAAAGTCAAGTATAGCTTATGAAATATGAGAATGTAATTGAATTATTGGAAATTAAAGTAGTTTGTATTAAATAAGCTTTTATAAATTGAAATGAAACATAATTAGTGAATTTAGAATGGAAGTGACTCAATATTCAAATGTAGCATCTGTTGCTCGAGTTTAGGTTCGGGCTCAAGTAAGAGGTGTTATAGAAGTGCTTGAAACACAAGCACATAAGTGCTAATAATCAAGTCACGAGCATCGAAATGCTAATTACACGAGTGTGCTAGGTTTCCTATGGCATGCCAATTATATCCCACGATTTCTACCTAGTTTACCATGGCTTTTACATGATTTATTCTTTTTAACAGTATTCTTTAATTAACATCATGATTACACTTTATATCACAAGATAAGTATGTGACACAAATTTATCACTTATGCCCGATTCTTTAATTTCCTCTATGTTTTCACTTTTAAAGTCTTATTTATTTTACGATATCATTATTACATGAAACATCCACAAAATAAATATTTTACACGATTCATAATTTCTTTATTAATATTGTGACACCCCTCACCCGTCTCCGTTGTCAGAATCAAGTTATAGAATGATACAGTAAATAACAAAGCTAGAGCATGCAATTTAGTTCAAGTATTTTATTTAAAACAATTTTAAATCATCAACTCATCAAAAAAATTATGTCTTATGTCTTGCATACATATTTGAACTTAATTCAAGCTTACAAAAGCTCTAAATTCAATTTCAAAACAAACAGAGACTCATTTAAAACATTGTAGAAAAGATTAGGCAAAAGTGTAAAGTAGGGTCACAAAGCCGTGTGACAAGATGAGGCCATGTCACTAAGCTGTGTAATAGATTGAGACCATGTTTACCCAAAACCACCCTGACCATATAGAGCACATGTTCGTGTCACATGCCCATTTGTGACACATGGTCGTGTGTTAGCCCGTGTGTGTAATTGTTCAGAGATATGTATGTGTAATTGTTCAGTTCTGATAGAGTTCTTATGTTCTGAGAATGTTAGCTAATTATAATGTTAGACGAAAGCCTTGTTGGTCTGGTCGGTTTATGACCGGTTATTATTCTGTTTTGCATGCATATTTAGAAAGTGTATTGTTTTGCTACAAGAAATATTGTGCTGATGACTAAATTGCAAAACATGTAAACGTGATATATGAAGTACATGATATGGATTACTAGAAAATTATGGATGAAAAATGAATTTTGAAATATAATACATTTATGAAAGGTAGAGAAGATATAAATATATAGATTAGTGGTACAAGAATTAAATTGTAAAGCATGTAAAAGCATTATGAGAAAAGTGTAAAAGTGATATGCATGCATGAAATAACTTGCCCAAGTAGACGAGATTAGAACTATTAGGATATTAAGTGCTCTCTAATTATTAGCACATTTATGTTCTCTGTATAATACTTTAGTGCTTTCTGTTTAATAGTGCATAATAATGCACCTCTGTATCTGTTCCGTATATCCTAAGTATTTTGTTTAATCTACTGGGCCTCTGCTAAAATAAATAAATAATTTTCGTTACAAGGTAAATATTCACCTCTTGTTCATGTTTGAAATATTGAATTAAAAATAAATTGTAAAATGAAAGGATAAAGAATGTGTAACACCCTTACCCGAGACCATTGACGCAGTCGAGCACGAGGCGTTACTTGACTTAACTTACTAGTTTAAGGCATAAAAATTTGCTTTTAAAATTAATTTCACTATTCAAAACAAAGCTGTCCACCTGCACAGAAGATACTAAATTAATTATAACTCGAGCTAAGAAACTCAAAATTTAGATCCGTAAATTTTCTCTGAAACTAAACTCATATGTATTTTTACCATAAATGTTTTAGAATTTTTGGTTTAGCCAATTAGTACAGTTTATTAGTTAAAGTCTCCCCAATTTCACTGATCGACTGTCCTAACCTCTCGTCACTAAAATTTAATTATCTCATTGTACAGACTTCATATGGTGTTCTAACTTGTTTCTAGAGAAAATATACACAATAAATAATCTAGAAATATAAATTACAACTCATAAATATTTTCTTTTACAATTTTTAATGATTTTCCAAACATAGAACAGGGGATTCCGAAAACCACTTTGACCTTGTCTAACTAAAATGCAAATATCTCAGAATACATAATTTCTTTGTCTACACTATTATTTTTCTATGAAAATAGACTTAATAAGATTTAATTCTATATCTTATACACTATCTAATTCATTTTCTACTATCCTTGGTGATTTTTCAAAATCACGTCACTACTGCTGTCTTAAAACTGATTCACTGCCAATTTTTACTTTTTCATGATTTCTATGCATAATTTATCACCTAGACTTTTATAACAACAAACACCTTCATACTTAGCTATTTTAATAACTATTCATCATCAAATATTTACATATCATCTTTTGGTCATAATTTAAGAATATACAATCGAAAGCTCAAAACATTTATCGTCTTAAAATACCGAGTTCTGGTGGTTGATAGTGTGAACGCTTTCCGTCGTCTTCAAGATCCCGACTATGCTTGATAATACTATATGAAAGAAAAAGAAATAAAAGAAGTAAGCATAAAGCTTAGTAAGTTTACAAGTAAATAAATAACAACATTTAACACAAATAATGATATGCAAGTATCATGTTCTTAATTTTCCTCTTTACTTACTCTTATTTACTTGTTTATTTACTTACCTATTTAGATAGCTTAAGATTACAACTTACTCTTCTCTTGCTGAAATATTGGTTCTCACTGATATCATAACTTATTCTTAACTCCTATAACTCACTTGAAGTTGCTAATTATACTTTTACTTGAACTTCCATAGAACATAATCTGTTTTCTAGCCCGTTGAGCCAGATTGGAATATTAAGGATACTTGGGTCTCATATCTGATAATAACATGCCAAAGCCATGTCCCAGAAATGGTCTTAGATGGAATGTTTTTTGTATTGCCAATGCCATATCCCAGATATGGTCTTACATGAGAGTTCTCATATCGGTGCCCATGCCATGTCCCAGACATGGTCTTACGGGGGACCTCTCATCTCGATGCCAACGCCATCTCCCAGACATGGTCTTACATGGGACCTCTTATCTCAGTGCCAACGCCATGTCCCAGACATGGTCTTACATGATACCTCTTATCTCGGTGCCAACGCCATGCCCCAGACATGGTCTTACATGAGACCTCTTTACCCAAATGTTTGTATCCGATACATTCCTTATGTTTCAATGGGACATTTTAACACTGATTTTCTGTCATCTCATTCTTGAGTCAACATTAAATAAATTCATGAAATAAATATATATTTGCTGGAAAATAACAACATTGATAATAATTATTAAAATATTGTATTTATTTACCGTAAACTTACCTCGATACAAAAAATGTGATTAAATTTAACACTTTAGTCCTCAATCTTTTTCTTTCCCCGATCTAGCTCCGGATTTCGTTCTTCTTGATCTATAATAGCAAATTTAGCTTATTTGATACTCACATTCATCAAAACAGTCCTTGATTCAATTTTGGCAAAATTATAGTTTTGTCTCTAAACTTTTACATAATTACACTTTTGCCCCAAAGCTCAGAAATTAAACTTCATCTCTTATTCTTATGTTTCATAACATGATGAACATTTTTCCTTTCTATGACAACATCAAATTCTTACTCTATCACTTACTTATGAACATTAGGTATTTTACCGATTATGTCAATTTACTCGTTTTCACTTAAAATCGACTAGCAAAAGTTGTTTAACATAATTTATAGCTTCATATTCTATCATAAAACATCAAAATAAACATATTTAACCTATGAGTATTTTTCCAAATATAAACCCTAGGTTAAATTATTGCTAGAATAAGCTAAATTAAGCTACCGAGATTCCAAAAACGTAAAGAACATTAAAAACAGGGGTTGGAATCTCTTACTATGAGATTGAGAAAGTGAAGAAACCCTAGCTATGGCTTCTTTCAAATTTGGCAGCAAGCAAAGGTGATGAACACAAAATTTTCACATCTTTTTCCTTTTTTAATTCATTTATTTACTAAGTGACTAAAATTGCCCTTACTAAAAAAAAATCCTATTTCACTTATCTCATGTCCATTTTTATCCATCATTAACTAATGGTCTAATTACCATATAAGGACTCCTAATTTATAGTTCCATAACAATTAAATACCATTAACATATAAAACTTAACTTTTGCATGTTTTACAATTTAGTCCTTTTGACTAAATTGAGTGTCCAAATGTCGAAATTTTTGAACAAAATTTTCATGAAATCATTCCGTGAAATTGTAGGCCATAAAAATATAGTAAAAATAAAGTTTTCCTTATCGAATTTGTGGTCCCGAAACCACTATTCTGACTAGGACCAAAATCGGGATGTTACATTTCTCCCCCTTTTTAGGGATTTTCGTCCTTGAACATCTTACCTGTGAAAAGATTTGTGTACTGTTTTCGCATATCATCTTCGAGCTCCCATGTAGCCTCATCAACCCCCTGCCTATTCCATAACACCTTCACAAGTGCAATACTTTTGTTCCTTAGTTGCTTGATCTCTTTATCTAAAATTTTTACCGGTTTTTCAACATAAGTCATGTCTGGCTGAATCTCAACCTCTGTCGGTGAAATCACATGTGAAAGATTGGAACGATAACGACGTAACATAGATATATGGACTACATTATGAATCTTCTTTAACTCAGTTGGCAAAGCTAACCGATATGCTAAGGGCCCAATTCTTTCGGTCACTTCGAACGGTCTAATGAAACGTGGACTTAGTTTGCCTTTCTTGCCAAATCTGAAAATTTTCTTCCATGGGGATACTTTCAAAAACACTTTGTCACCAACTTGATACTCTATCTCTTTTCTTTTTAAATATGCATAAGACTTCTGTCTATCTGAAGCTGCTTTTAAACAATCTCTGATAGCTTTTACTTTCTCTTCAATTTCTTTGACTAAATCGACCCCATAAATTTGATTTTTCTTAAGCTCTGTCCAATACAGAGGCGTACAACACTTACTTCCATACAAAGCTTCATAAGGAGCCATCTTCAAACTCGACTGATAACTATTATTATAGGCAAACTCTACCAACGACAAATATTTCTCCCAACAACATCTGAGCATATCTTTAAGTAACTGAATAACTCTCTTTGACTGACCATCGGTCTAAGGATGAAAAGCTATACTGAAATTTAACTTTGTACCCAAAGCTTCTTGCAATCTCCTCCAAAACCGTGATGTAAATCTCAGATATCTGTCTGAAATAATCGATAACGGTACCCTATGTAGTCTGACTATCTCTGAAACATACAATTCAACAACTTGTCAAGTGAATAATCCATACGAACTGGAATAAAATGAGCTAACTTCGTTAATTTATCAATCACAACCCATACTGTATCTTTCTTTCTCGGTGTCAACGGCAAACCTGCTACAAAATCCATGGTAACTCGGTCCCATTTCCACTCAGGAACTAACACAGGCTGCAATATACCTGAAGGTACCTGATGTTCAGCCTTCACCTATTGACAGATCAAGCATCTAGAAACAAATTCTGAAATATCTCTTTTCATTCTTGCCCACCAGTACATTTTCTTCAGATCATTATACATCTTTGTACTACCTGGATGAATAGACAAAGAACAGCTATGTGCTTCCTGTAAGATCTTCCGAATAAGTCATCATTCTTTGGCACACATACTCTGTCTCTAAACATCAAACAATCGTTAGAACCAATCTAAAAATCTGACTCTACACCGGTTTTGCATTGAGCTCTTTTAACTTGCAACTCACTGTCATTTTTTTGAGCTTCATAGATTTGTTCAAGAAATATCGATTTAGCCCTTAACTCAACTAAAATGGAACCGTCATCTGATAAAGCCAAACTGGTATTCAAAGCTCTCAGTGCAAATAAAGATTTTCTACTCAACGCATCAACAACAACATTTGCCTTACCCGGGTGGTAGTCGATCACTAATTCAGTCTTTAATCAACTCTAGCCATCTTCTTTGCCTCAAGTTCAAATATTTTTAAGTCATCAAGTATTTCAAGCTTTTATGATCAGTAAATATTCGGCACTTCTCACCATACAAATTATGTCTCCAAATCTTCAACGCAAATACAATAGCAGCCAGCTCTAAGTCATACGTCAGATAGTTTTTCTCATGTAGCTTTAACTGTCTCGAAGCATATGCGATGACTTTATCTTTTTTCGTAAGTACACAACCCAATTCGTTCAAGGATGCATCACTGTAAATTACAAATTCTTTACCTGGTTCTGGTTGTACTAAAATAGGAGCTTCAGTCAACAGTGCCTTTAACTTGTCAAAACTCTACTGACACTTTTCAGTCCATTCAAACTTGACATCTTTCTGCAATAACCTTGTTAATGGGGTAGCTATTATGGAAAATCCCTTTAAAAATTGTTAGTAATAACCAACTAATCCAAGAAAGCTTCTGACCTCTGATACATTTTTAGGAGGCTTCCAATTAACAATTGCTGAAATTTTACTTGGATCAACTTTGATACCATCGCCTGAGACAATGTGTCCAAGGAATCCAACTTCCCAAAGGCAGAACTCACTTTAATCTATAAAATGGTTCTCAAATGCTCGGCATGTTCAATCTCATCACGAGAATAAATCAGAATATCATCAATGAACACAACTACAAATTTATCTAAGTACGGTCTGAAAATTTGATTCATGAAGTCCATAAAAATAGAATGAGCATTAGTCAATCCAAATGTCATCACAAGAAACTCATAGTGACCATACCCAGTCTGGAAAGCAGTCTTCGGAACATCTGACTCTTTAACCCTCAACTGATAATAATCGAATCTCAAGTTTATCTTGAAAAACATAGTAGCTCCTTTCAACTGGTCAAACAGATCATCAATTCTAGGCAGTGGATATTTGTTCTTTATAGTTATTTTATTAAGCTGCCGATAATCTATGCATAATCTCATTGAACCATCTTTCTTTTTCACAAAAAGTATTGGTGCGCCCCACGGAGAACAACTAGGCCTTGCAAAACCTTTGTCAGTTAATTCTTGCAGCTGAGCTTTCAATTCTTTCAATTCCAACTAGGTCATTCTATAAGGAACAATAGAAATAGGAGTTGTTCCTGGAAACAGCTCAATACCAAATTCAAATTCTCTAATAGGAGGTAAATCTGACAATTCTTTTAGAAACAGATCAGAAAAATCTCAAACTATTGGCATTGATTCAATTTTCAACTTTGGATCTTTAGTATTCAATAAAAAAGCAAGATAAGCTTCATACCCTTTTCCCAAACATTTCTGAACAGACATAACAGAAATCATGGAAAGAGAACTATCTGACTCATCTACCTTTTCTTCGAGTCTTGAACTTCAATTTCAGCTTTGCCCTTTTCTTTTTCCTTTAACAAATCCTCTACTTTACAAGCTCTCTCAACCAGAACAACAAACTCTCTGAATTCTAAAACACCCACTGACAGTCGAATATCATCATTGGGCCCGTCTTCAAATCTCTTACACATGTTAGCTTCTGTAGATACACACTTTTGAGCATACTTGCAGAGTCTGACAAATTCACATTCATACTCAGTAACAGTCATCTTACCCTACTTTAACTTAAGGAACTCTTTTCTTTTATGGTCAATAAACCTCTGACTGATATACTTTTTACGGAACTCCTCCTGAACGAAATCCCAAGTAACCCTCTCACTAGGTACCACTGACACAAGAGTCTTCCACCAATGATAAGTCGAATCTCTGTGAAGTGAGACAACACACTTCATACATTTTTCAGATGTACAAGATAATTCATCAAAAACTCTAATAGTATTCTCGAGCCAAAATTCTTCTTTCTCTGCATCATCGTCTTTAGTAGCCCGAAATTTTTCAGCCCCTTGTTTTCTGATCTTATCAATTGGTGGCCTTTCCTTGATAACTATACCTGCGACTGGAAAAGCTACATGGGGAACCTGAGATCATGAGGGGGTAGAGGTCTAACAGCCAGATTCGTGCGAACGAACTCGGTAAACCAATCATTCATAGCTTGGAAAAAGGCTTCTCGAGCCCTTTCTCCCTGACTAATTGAAATGGGCTTTTCACTAACATTAACATCTGGTGGCACCGTCCCTTCTGCGGGAGCAGGCGCATTACTTTTTACATCACCTGTACCAGCTCTTTTGGGATCCATAACTATAAAAGAAAACATTTCAAAATCGTCAGCAGTCGTCACACTATCAAAATATATAAGTATGGCATGTATAGCTAGACTCTTATTCATACTGAATATTCCGAGAACCGACTAAACTTGCTCTCATACCAAAAAATGTAACACCTCTTACCCGAGACTATTTTTGGAGTCAATCACGAGGCGTTACTTTACTTAGCTTACTAGTTTAAGGCATAAAAATTTGCTTTTAAAATTAATTTTACTATTCACAACAAAGCTGTCCACCTGCGCAACAGTTACTAAATTAATTATAACTCGAGATACGAAACTCAAATTTAGATCCGTAAATTTTCCCTGAAACTAAAATCATATATCTTTTTACCATAAATTTTTAAGAATTTTTGGTTCAACCAATTAGTACAGTTTATTAGTTAAAGTCTCCCTCATTTATTAGTTAAAGGCTCCCCTGTTTCACTGATCAATAGCACAAGGTAAGAACATCAAGATTTCAATATATTTTTAAGTTTGTTATTATTGAAAAAGCATGGAAATGATGTTATAGTAGAGTTTTCTTAAATAAAGTCTTATGTCCTTGATATATTAGTGAATGGAAATAAGTGAAAATGGTGGGAAATATTATAGAGAAAGGGAATTAGGGAGTTATAAACTTAGTAATCAACATCCTGCATTAAAATAGTTTTGGACAGCAGCAGTAGGTTAAATTTGAAAAATCACCATAAATTATGGAAATCTAATTAGAGGATGAACAAAATATGGAATTAAACTTATTAAGTCTATTTTCTCATAGAAGAAACGATGTAAGTAATGAAATTATAAACCATGAGATATAGTAAATTTTGTGAGACAAGGTTAGAATGAATTTGGGTTCCCCTGTTCTGACTTTGGAAAATTATAAAAAATTTAATCAAAATAATTAGAGGCTTAAATTTATATTTTAAAAATACTGAATGAGCCTATTTTCAATAGAAACAAACAGAAACATCATCCAAATTCTGTACAAATAGAGAATTAATATTTAGTGAAGAGGGGTCGAAATTGTCAAATAGTGAAATAGGAGAAACTTTAAAGAATAAATTGTACTTATTGGCTAAACAAAAAATTCTAAAAATCTTATGGTAAGAAGATATGTGACTCTAATTTCATAGGAATTTAGCGGATCTTAATTTGGAATTCCGTAGCTCAAGATATAAATAATTTAGTGGCTATGACTCAAGTGGACAACTTTGAATTAATATATAAATAAATGGTGGAATTATAAATAATGTTACATATAAGCATATTATACATTAAGGATGTGGAATGGAGAGGAGGAGGAGGAAAATAAATGATTATTCAAATAGCATGAGTTCTCATTAAAAATGACCAATTTGTATGTTTTAGGTTCAAAGACTAAATTGAATAAAAATAGTATTTTAAGGGTAAATTGGTAAAATGTCAAAAAGTGACCAAATTGCATGAAATGAATTGTTTTATTATTTAAATTAATAAATTGAATAAAATATTAATTTATATTAAGATTGGGTGAAAATTTAAGGTTGGTATTTCTGCAATTTAGCCTGGTAAGTTCGTGTAACTTGAATTATATTCTTAGATGATTTAAATATATATATTGGATTGAGAAATTGATTTGAATTGTGAACATGAGAAATTGTGAATTGAATGAAATGGAAATGAAGCTTTGAATTACATGAGTAAATATCGGGTCTCGTAGGCCCTATTTGCTATGAATATAATATTTCAAGGATATGTTGTAAAGAATTATAAAAGCACGTTAATAATTTAAAAGTTTTAATTCGGATGAAATGTTGTAACTCGGTTTAATACGTATGCAAATGTATGTGGTATCAGATACGGGTAAGGGGTGTTAAAATGTGACATCGCCAGATTCGGTCATAACATTGAGATCGGGTTTGGGGTGTTACATTTAGTGGTATCAGAGATATGGTTTAGTCGGTTCTCAGACTAACATAGTGTATGTGAGGTTAGCTATACATGCCATATTATTACTCGTGATAATGTAATATCTTTCGACTCTAATGAAATTGTTTTGTAAGACAGAGATGACTTCTATCCGAATTGTTTCCAATAATGCTAAAAAAAATTGATTTTGAGGTGATTGAAATGTGTTTATAATGAAATGAAATTTAGAAAGATATGAATAGAAAATTCACGATGAGTATGTGTTAACGTATGAAGTAACACAACCATAAGTTGAGAAATGTAGAAATGTAGAAACATAGAATAAAATGAAAGTTTATATGGTGATATGCTATCTGCGTTTGCTTGGCGCGCATATGATGTTATGTGCTCAACATATTTGATTAAGTAAATATGGTAAGTAAATATACACAAATAGATGGAATGTATGTTTATGTACACTTATTTGAATAAGTGTAATCAGTATGTTTATATGATAGAATCTTATGTTTAATTGTTAAATTAGAGATAATATGATGTTTGTTTTATGTCTTTGCTATTGAACCATGAATATTATAATAGTATGAAAATTGAATTGAAAGATCAAATTGAGTAGAACACAAGAATGAGTACTTTAGTTCAGTGATATGTGAAGAATTGACGGAAAAGACCATGGTTGGACCGTGCCAACATGTGATATGTGATTTTCGTATAAGACCATATCTGGGATATGGCATCGGCGTGCGATTTCGTATAAGACTATGTCTGGGACATGGCATCGACATCGATATGTAAGCCAGTGTAAAACCATGTCTGGGACATGGCATTGGCATTATTAAAATTATAAGATGTCCCATGTAAGACCATGTCTGGGACATGGCGTTGGCACCAAGATGAGAGGTCCCACGTAAGACCATGTCTTGAACATGGCGTTGGCACCGAGATAAGAGGTCCCATATAAGACCATGTCTGGGACATGGTCTTGGCACCAAGATGAGAGGTCCCATGTAAGACCATGTCTGGGACATGGCGTTGGCACCGAGATGAGAGGTCCTATGGACCATGTTTGATACATGGCGTTGACACCGAGATGAAAGGACCCATGTAAGACCATGTCTGGGACATGGCGTTGGCACCGAGATTAGAGGTCCCCCGTAAGACCATGTTTGGGACATGACATGGGCACCGATATGAGAACTCCCATGTAAGACCATACCTGGGATATGGCATTGGCAGTACAGGACACATCCCATGTAAGACTATGTCTGGGACATAGCTTTGGCATGTTATATTCAGATAAGAGACCTGAGTATCCTTAGTATTCCAAGTAATTCAACGGGCTAGTAAAGAAATTATGTTACATGAAAGTTCAGGTAAAAGTATGATAAATAGATTTAGGTAAGTATAAGGATTAAGAATATTTCAGTTATCAGTTGAGAAAAGAATTTCAATAAGGAAGGAGTAAGTTATAATCATGAGTTATTTAAGCAAGCAAGTAAGTAAACAAGTAAGAGAGTAAATAAAGAAGAAGTTAAATTTGATGAGACAAAATATTCAGGGATCATACCTAAAAGAATGTATGTATTAATTGAAAGTTTTTTTTAGCGAATGGAATAAAGTAAGGTTCGTGATAACAGAATTAGTCAGAGAAATGATAAGTAAGTGGTAAAGATGTCTGTGTGTGAAGGTTACAGTCGAAATGAACATGTTGATCTTTTCTGGATATTATATATATTCTTTTATTCTCAGAGATATGTATGTGTAATTGTTCAGTTCTGATAGAGTTCTTATGTTGTGAGAATGTTAGCTAATTATAATGTTAGTCGAAAGCCCTGTTGGTCTGGTCGGTTTATGACCGGTATTGTTCTGTTTTGCATGCATATTTAGGAAGTGTATTGTTTTGCTACAAGAAATATTGTGCTGATGACTAAATTGCAAAACACGTAAACGTGATATATGAAGTACATGATATGATATGTTTTAAAGGTAGAGAAGATATAAATATACGGATTATTGGTACAAGAATTAAATTGTAAAGCATGTAAAAGCATTATGAGAAAAGTGTAAAAGTGATATGCATGCATGAAACAACTTGCCCAAGTAGACGAGATTAGAACTATTAGGATATTAAGGGAGTTTAGCCTGCTCTCTAATTATTAGCACATTTATGTTCTCTGTATAATAATTTAGTGCTTTTTGTTTAATAGTACATAATAATACACCTCTGTATCAGTTCCGTATATCGTAAGTATTCTGTTTAATCTACTGGGCCTCTGCTAAAAAAATAAATAATTTTCGTTACAAGGTAAATATTTACCTTTGATTCATGTTTGAAATATTGAATTAAAAATAAATTGTGAAATGAAAGGATAAAGAATGAATACAAATACTAAGCTAGGTAAATATGTACAGAAGGGAACTATAGAATGATAGCGATGACTTTAAGAAAACTAAATGAAGAAAGGACTTCTAGTTATGAAGAAAGAGAGGAAATAAGAACTCAATTAAGTAAAAAGAAGAATATTATTGAAAAGGAAGTACAAAATGATATAAAAACTAGAAATGTTAGTGATAAGAATGGATAGAATAGGATAATTGAAAGAATATAGAAATGATGAAGTTCATGATCAAAATAAAATAAGGAAATTTCGAGGACGAAATTTATTTTAAGCGGGAGAGAAATGTAAAACCCCGAAAATTACTATAGTAAGAAAGTAAGATAATATCCTTTATACAGTAAAATAAGGAAATAAAGTGATAAAAAGGGTAATATTGAGTTATGTCAACATTGGGAAGTATATTATGACATATTAATTCAAGAAAGGATTAAATTGCAAAAGAGAAAAGTTTTGTTGCCTAAGAGTAAATACTCAAAATTTGAGGGGTTAAAGTGTAAATATGAAAAATTTCAATAGTGTAAATATTTTAAAGGTGAAATAATCTAGAAACTAAGGAAAATGGATGAATTAGGACCAAATTGAAAAGGTGAAAAATTTTGAGGGACTAATTGCAATTTTACCAAATTAAGTGATGACTTAAGGATGAAATTTCAAAAGATTATAAAGGGAAAAATAGTCAAATAGAGAGAGAGAATTCTATAAGGTAATGATGATGTTTGTGATATTTTTAATTAATTAATTAGATAAATGTTATTTAATTAATATTTTATTAAGATTTTTAGTATTATTTTATTATTAAATGATTAATATAAAAGGGAGGAAAGATGATGAAAAAATTATCATCTTTCCATGCAACCAACGTTAGAAGAGAAGAGAAGAAAGAAAGTTTTTCTTTCTTTAAATTTGGTCCTTTCACCAAAAATTCACTATTTTCACCTAGAAATGAAAAAAATTTCCATAGCTTCCAAGAGAGAAAAATAATAAGGAGACAATGGGGAGCTAGAGTGTCAAGTTAAATTCAAGAAATAGAAGCTGGAGGAGAGAGAAAATTAAGTTAAAGATTGAAATCAATAGCACAAGGTAAGAACATCAAGATTTCAATATATTTTTAAGTTTGTTATTGTTGAAAAAGCATGGAAAAGATGTTATAGTAGAGTTTTCTTAAATAAATTCTTATGTTCTTGATATATTAGTGAAGGGAAATAAGTGAAAATGGTGGGAAATATTATAGAGAAAGGGAATTAGGGAGTTATAATCTTAGTAATCAACATCTTGCATTAAAACAGTTTTGGACAATAGCAGTAGGTTAAATTTCAAAACTCACCATAAATTGTGGAAATCGAATTAGAGGATGAGAAAAATATGGAATTAAATCTTATTAAATCTAGTTTCTCATAGAAGAAATGGTGTAAGTAATGAAATTGTAAATCATGAGATATAATAAATTTTGTGAGACAAGGTTAGAATGAATTCAAATTCCCCTATTTTGACTTTGGAAAATCATAAAAAAATTAATAAAAATAATTAGAGTCTTAAATTTACATGTTAAAAATACTGAATGAGTCTATTTTTAATAGAAACAAATGGAAACATCATCCAAATTTTGTACTAAGAGATAATTAATTTTTAGTGAAGCGGGGTTGGAACTGTCAAATAGTGAAACAGGCGAAACTTTAAAGAATAATCTATACTTATTGGCTAAACCAAAAATTTTAAAAATCTTATGGTAAGAAGATATGTGAGTCTAGTTTCATAAGAATTTAGCGGATCTTAATTTGGAGTTCCATAGCTCAAGATATAAATAATTTAGTGACTATGACTCAAGTGGACAGCTTTGAATTAATATATAAATAAATGATGGAATTATAAATAATGTTACATATAAGCATATTATGTATTAAGGATGTGGAATGGAGAGGAGGAGGAAAATAAATGATTATTCAAACAGCATGAGTTCTCATTAAAAATGGCCAATTTGCATGTTTTAGTTCAAGGACTAAATTGAATAAAAGTAGTATTTTAATGGTAAATTGGTAAAAATGTCAAAAAGTGACCAAATTGCATGAAATGAATTGTTTTATTAGTTAAATTAATAAATTGAATGAAATATTAATCTATATCAAGATGGGTGAAAATTTGAGGTTGGTATTTCTGCAATTTAGACTGGTAAGTTCGTGTAACTTGAATTGTATTCTTAGATGATTGAAATATATATATTGGATTGAGAAATTGTAAATTGAATGAAATGGAAATGAAGCTTTGAATTATATGAGTAAATATCGGGTCTCGTAGGCCCTATTTGTTATGAATATAATATTTCGAGGATATGTTGTAAAGAATTATAAAAGCACGTTAATAATTTAAAAGTTTTAATTCAGATGAAATTTTGTAACTCGATTTAATACGTATGCAAATGTATGTCTTCTAGTAATGCCTCGTACCCTATTTCAGCGTCGAATACGGGTAAGGGGTGTTAAAATGTGACATCGCCAGATTCGATCATAACGTTTAGATCGAGTTTGGGGTGTTACAAGTTTATCATCAGGTTTTGGAAAATAATTTTCACATTCACGAGTAAATTGACGAACATACAGAATGAAGGATTCACATTCTAGAAGAAATGATACAAAAATATATCGATTAGATCAGTTATAATCGGGAATCGCGCCACGTTTTCAATGTAAGGGGAATAAATATCAGCTAAAAGTTATAGATGTAAACATGTCAGAATCATCAGTCAAAGTTTGATAATATGGGTTTCTCAGTTATGTTTCGTCAGACGGTCACTGGGAATTTCTCGGTAGTTATACTACTAATGATAAGTTATGATAGGAGAACATCATAGCTGTTTAGTGAAGTTTCAACATAGTATTAAGTTTTATATGAGTTCTGAATTGAAATGAATTATGTTTGACTTATCTATGAATTACCATTAAGAAGATGACAAAAAGATTCAATGTGATGACTTTTATCAGGTGAGAAATTTTGAGGACGAAATTTTCGTAAGGGGGGAGAGTTGTAACAGCCAGTTTTTCAGTGATGCCAGAAACAGTAGTTTTGGGGCCACCAAGTCTAATGAGTAGGTTTGTAAATATTATTATTTAATATTTACGAGTCAAACGTGGTTTTAAAAAGGTTTTTGATATAGTGATTTTTGTTATATAAATGGTTTAATAAGTTTAAGTGGTAAGACCTTAAGGTCAAGTGGGTTTAGAAAATGAGGTATCGAAACTTTCTTTCTAGAAATCAAGTCGTAAATATTATTATAAATATTTATGGAGTGTCATTAAGGTGGTATTAAATTTTATTTGATAAATTTTAACGTTTCGATAGTTAATTAATTAAAAAGCACTAAATCGTAAAAGATGTAAAATTTTATTACTATTTGATTTGAGCGATTAAATGGTTAATTGAATAAAGGAAAATGGAATTAAATGGTAATTATACCATTCAAGGTGTTAGTGGACAATAATGGACATGAATTTCATGTTTTATTTAATTATTATCTAAGGTTAAAATGGTAATTTGGTATATTAAATTAAAATAAAATAAAAACAAAAGGTAATTGGTTACCATCTTTTTAGTTTCTTCTTCAAACAACTGAATCTCCATGGAGGTTTTAAGAAAAGTTCAACCATGGTGGTTTCCTATTGCATGGTATGTGATTTTCGCTCCATTTTTAATAATTTTTATGTTTTTAAGATCGTTGCAATTAGGTCTAGCTAGCCCGTACCTTCGATTTTGAAACTGTTAAAGATTTTGAATGTTTTCATTGATGAAACTAGTGATTTTAGATGTTAAATGATGAATTTTAAATATTAGTTGTTATTTAAAAGTATTTTATTAAGTGATTTTTGATGAATTTGTCGATTAGGGACTAAATTGTTAAAATAGTAATTAAACAAGGATTTGTTGTGAAATTATTACATGAATGGGCTGTATTTGATAGCATAAGTATTTGTATGGGCTCAATTTTGGGTAAAAATGGTTAATTTGCATGTTTTAGTGTTAAGGACTAAATTGAATAAAGGTGAAACTTTAGGGGCAATTTTGTAAAAATGTCAAAAAAGACGAAATTGCATAAAATATATTATTTTACTGTCTAAATTAATAGATTGAATACAATTATTAATTTAGATCAATGTCAGGTGGAAAATTGAGGAGAATGGAAAATTACCAAAATGCCCTTGTACTTTGACATTTCTGCAATTTAGCCAGGTAAGCTCATAGGTATAGAATTGTAGAAACCTATAGATATGTAAATAATGTTAATGCTGATTCATGAATGTATATACTTATATATGATGTTTAAAATGTGAGCTGAAACTCGAAATATTATAATTGAATATAAGGTGAGAAAGGATTTATTAGAAAACTATTGAATATTTATGAGATATGATATATATGCAATTTCAAAATGATTATGAATTGTTACAGCATGTGTATCGAGAAATATGAAAGTGATTAATAGATGATGTTAATCTTTGTGAAGGCACATTGACAGTGTGAATATATGTATTGATATTATGTCATGTGTATGGAAACGATGAAGTGCCCTTGAATGATAATATGTTTAAAAGAAATGGATTACATAAATTCCTGATTGAACGTAGTAATCATTAGGATACGATTGGCATGCCAATAGGGTT
This sequence comes from Gossypium hirsutum, assembly GCF_007990345.1. NCBI lineage: Eukaryota > Viridiplantae > Streptophyta > Magnoliopsida > Malvales > Malvaceae > Gossypium > Gossypium hirsutum. The sequence continues at coordinate 45,566,021 of NC_053443.1, forward strand.
AGAATGCATGCTTGTACAAGATTTGCACTTTGGTGCCCCTGTTTGCACATTTGTGAACCTGTCTGCACTTTGGTGCCCCTATTATTCATCTATGATGCTTTTGGTGTGGTGTAGTTACCCGAGTATCCGAGTCAAGTTACTAGTTCATTGGGCTAATTGTGAATGGCATTTATAAAATTATTTTAAGGTTAAAGGCTAATGTATAATCAAGAAATTAGTAAGTGTTAAATGTTCAATGTTCAATGAATTACTAGATCATATGTGAGTATCGTTATATTGATGATTATTTAGTTAAAGATATATGTTTATATACATATATAAATGAGTTTGGGTTGAATTAGTATAGTACAAGAAGAATACGATGAATCATTTTCAATACTAAGCCTATAAGTGCTTCGTAAATATATAATAGGTATGATTAATTTATTCATTTAGATTTAATCTTGTTTAGTAAAGGTAAGTGATTCCAGAATGACATGTTTATAGGAAAATTTGGGACGAATGATGAATTACAAAATGATTATTAGTTAAATGTGAAAAAGTTATGTTTAAGTGCACTAGCTTGTGGTTATGGTTGATGTTTATGCTTATATCTTGTGAGTTATACAAATTAAACAAGTGAGATTAGATATGGAAATGATAAGTTCATAGATGTGACGAAATATGATGAAATAAAAAGGATTGTTGAGTTAAAAGACTTACTTGTAAGGAAAGAATTTACTTATGATATATGTGAATTTACTTATGTCATGAATAGATATACTGATTTGTGAATTGATACATAATTAAGCTTATGCTAAGTAAATGGAATGGTAAGTAAGTAAATGAAATGATTAACTGTTTTAAGAAAAGGTTGATGATTATGTAATTCAGCTTATAAGACTTTATTTTGGTATAAATGGAAATTATTCGGGATGTTAATGAACCTATTCATTTGTGATTTGATAGTTATATAGTTTCATAAATCTTGAAGCATTGGTATAGGTTTATTTATGACTTATAAAGTTCATATTTAAAAATGGAATGTTATGCTTAAAATTTATATGAGCTTACTAAGCATTCATTGCTTATGTGGTTGTTTTTCTCTTACTTTACTGATTATTAGACGCTCGATCGGTTTGGAAGCTAGTCAGAGATCTATCACACTATCCAGTGATTATAATGCTAGATTTTGATGTCCTGATCAAAGTTATAATGACATGTATAGGTGGAATTGTGTTTTATGTTAGTTGATGAGTTTGGCATGTATATGTCATTTTGGTTGATGTAACCTTGGTACCTTTGATTCCTATTTGGTGTGTGTTATTTTGATAAGGGGTTAATGCATGTTTGAATGAAAAACTTGGTATGTTTGAATGTGACTTTGGCATGTGGTCATTGTGGTAAGATTGGTATTGAATTAGGTTAGAAATGTATGGTTGATGAATGGCTAAATTATGCATATGTTTAAGTATATTTGATAGTTGTGATTGAGGTGCGTTTTGGCATATTTGTTGAATTGATTGTTTTTATTTTGATTTAACTACATTATGCATGTTTTAGGTACATTTTTTAATGTTTGAAATAGGTACAAATGGTTTGTATGTGTAAATATGTTTAGAGTGAATGAAATGGCTTTAAAATGGCCTATTTCTCGTCTACACGGCTTGGGACATGGGTGTGTGTCTCAGCCGTATGTGACACACGGTCACGCAACATGGTCGTGTGTCCCCTGTAGGTTTTTATAGGTTGCATTTCAAGCGTTACACGGTTGGTACACGGGGGTGTGGCTTGGCAGTGTGACCCAAGTTAGAGAGGTACATTAGCACGAGCACAGGCTGGGACATGATCGTGTATCCCTTCTTCGAATACCCACACGGCCTGAGACACAGGCGTGTGTCTCAGCTCTGTGAGTCACACAGCCTGGCCACACTACCATGTGACCCCAGTAGTATGAATTTTTCTATCTTTTGTCATGAAGTTTTAAATTTTTTGATTTAGTTCGGAATTGTTTCTAAAGTGTTTCTAAAGTCCCGAGGGCTCGAAAAAGGGACGTTATGCATGTGTTTGAATAAAATATGATGTTTTTTTTATCAATGATTGTAATTGAATGTTTTAAATTAAAAGTTTTTGGTAATGCTCTGTAACTCTAATTCGACGATAGATACGGGTTAGGGGTGTTATAGAAGATAACTTACTTTCCTTCTAAGCTAAGTTGTAATGCTTCATAGAGAAAACCCATGCTCTCCTAGGGGAACTTGGCACGTGTCATTAACTTTCAAAGCCGACTTTATCAGTGGCTTACACCTGTGAAGAAGCGTATACTAGATCCAAAATCCTTTCATGGCTTTGATTTGACCCATCATTTCACCCTACTTATCTTGTTAGTACATAACTTATACCTTAACTAGACAAACTGGGCGTAGCTTAACTTGGTGACGTCTTCTTATAACTCAAAATCCCTTAATATCTTTGCCAAACTTTCCTTTGACGCAATGATACACTTTTCAGGGATCATTCCTTGCCTTGCATCCTATCGTTGCATATGCGCCCTACTAGTGCGCTAAAACATTATCTTAGCAGATAGGATCGCGCCAATAAGATTTTTTTTGGGGCACTCATCCAGAATCTGGACTAGCCAAATTTGGGTGTTACAATAATCTTCTAAACATGTTGGATATAATGGCATGCCACAGGACTGTGTGCACTCACCTATATGTTTCAGGTTTTGGGCATTGAGGCTCTGGGATTGGCTGGATAGATAAGGGAATGTCAAGTTGAGCTCTATTCATTGGGACATAATGGTGTCTTGGAGCGTGTTTAGCCTTGTGCTACACTTATGGAACATATTAAGGACTCACTGAGTCATTTTAAAGCATTATAAGGAGATGTGGTTACCCAACAAGAATGAACAAGTGAATAAGAAAGTGATTTTCAAGATACTATGTTTTTACTAAGCTAAAAGACTATAAGTAATTACAAACCAGACTTCGCACAAGTATGGTGAACCCTACTTCACAAATTTGTAATATTACCTATGTATTTTCGTAACTTGTGTTTTGTGCTTACTACGTGGTTATTATTGTTTCCTCTTTGTTCATTGAGTTCGTAAGGATTTACAAACTATTTCCTGAACACCGTAGGCAAGTAGATCGCAAGGTGAGCAAGTACAAAAAGAGTGATCCAAGTGAAGCATACATGCTGGAAAGGTAGAGCAAGCGAACCCTGGACCACAAAGGCAATGTGGGATAATTTTTTTGGGCTTAGAGATATAAATCTAATAACCTCACCAAGTGATTTAAAATATGGAAATTAGTTTATGTTTTTCTATGTTTTCTTTAAATTTAAAGTGTGAACCGTTAATGCTTGACCAAAACATTTAGTATTTAAAGATGTTATTATATACCAAGTTTGCTTTAATGTTCACTTAATTCTCCTGTTCCTATAACTTTCTCACACATATTTGTTTGTGAACCCTTGTTACCTTAAGTTGTAGCATGTATGAACCATATTGACTATCTTATTTAAGTTCACCTAAATACTTTTACAATTGTTGGTGTCAGAGTGTGAACCCTAAACATAGCGAACTACTTCCAGTGAACCCTTAACATATTAGAATAATATTGCTTAGCAAAGAGCTCTACAAACCGAGTTAGCATAATCTAAGTACTTAGGATGATATTGTGAACCATATTCTATTTTAAGAACTTATTGTTTTTTGAACCTTGTTCGCAAAGCGAACACTGCCTGGAAAGCTTACAAATCTTCGAGTATGTAGCACTTAGCAAAGTCATTAAGTGAACCCCTAGTAGACAATAGGTGAACCCTTATGTGAAACCATACTTGTTAAAGTATGCGAACCCTTATTTGTTGCGTGCTGTGACTAAATGAAACATGGTTAAGTTTTTTATCTTCATGAAATTCCACTGCATGTGTATAACTTATTCATATATTTCATATTTACATGGTGTTGTGAAGGAGGTTAGGTTGTGAGTAATGGAGAGTCACTATGGTGGATAATGTGGCGTTTCGTAGCTCAGGTTTGGTGATTGGACTGGGTACGGGGTGTTAGGTTTTTTGGTATCAGAGCTAGCCAGGTTGTTTAGCTCACTAGGTTTTGTCAAAGCTCGCTAAGTTTGTAAGACAATTGAAGTGCTGTGTATAACTGTTGTTTACTTGGGGTAGGATTGGGAAATATGTATTGCCTTTTTCTAGTTGTTCCCTTTTATAGGAAAATGCTTCGGATCACCGTCCGCTACTCACCTTTTTTAGTTGTGCCACAAATGCACCTTGACGAACTATATTCGTCTAAGTGTTCTAGTGAACTGTGTTCGCTTATGTGTCTGGCAAATTAATTTTGTCAGTATGTCTATTAAGCCTAGGATGTATAACTGTATATGTTTAAGATTGTTCCTTATGTTTATTAGAGTAAGTAAGATACCTCTTAGAAGAGTGAATGTGAATCGTGTTAATGGAATTGCGAATCCTTCAAAGGGTGATAGAACTTCAACATCACTAATTTGAAATCACAAGGAAAGTGGTATGGACAAGAACGTCGGACCACTGGTAGAAGCAATGCTTGGATAGTTTCAACAACATGCTAGTACGAGCCAAGCTCCTTCCAGTCGAGGGCTGCCATTGGAGCATTTGCAAGCTTTGGGTGGTAAGGAGTTCTGTGGTATAAGACAAACCGGTCCAACTAAAGCGGAGTATTGGCTTGAGGATGTTGAGAAAATCCTTGAGCAAATGGCTTGTATTGAGAAAGAAAAGTTAGGATGCATAGTGTCCTTTGCTAACTGGCGAAGCCCATTACTGGTGGAATACTGTGAAGCAAGGGACTATCATAAATAGATTGACTTGGGATTTCTTCTTGGAGACATTTATGAAAAAATTAATGTGCGAGTAGTACATGGAAGCTCGTAAGAGAGAATTCATCAATTTGGTACAAGGCGAATTGACTGTAGTTGAGTGTGAGGCAGAATTTGCAAGATTGAGCTAGTATGTAGCTGAAATGGTTTCACAAGAAAGGGATCATAGTAAAAGGCTTTGATTTGGATTACATCGCCATATCCAACTTTATTTGGTGGCCCATGACACGGCAAGCTTCCCTGAGTTGGTTGATAAAGCTAAGGTTATTGAGGAGATAAGGGCAGAAAAAATGCAAGCTGGGACAAGGTACGAGAAATTGATGCTTGTACAAGACGGTCAAAAGAGGGATTGTCATTCGCTTAATTCCAATAGGAATATTAAGCATAAATTTTTAGGGACCATTCACGTTAGCAGGGTATCACTCAAGCTGAGAAGGAAGGTTCGCACAAGTTGCCAAGTTGGCCACTCTGCAAACACTTTGAACACAGAACCCTGGTAAATGTTGAAAGGTAACATGAGGATGCCTCAAGTGTGGGTCCAAGGAACACCTGATAACGGACTGCCCAAAACGATAGGCGGGGTCTCAAGTGTAAATAGTGGTTTTAGGGCCACAAATTTGATTAGTAAATATTTATTTTATTATTTTTTAATGCCTATGGTTTATTGGAAAGGTCGTATAAAAATTTCGTTACGAAATTTTGATGTTTACATGCTTAATTAAGTGAAAATGACTATATCGTAAAAGGTGCGAAAGTAGCATTCTATTAGTAAAAGGAGTCTAATTGTTATGAAAATTTATTGTAAGAGGACTTGGATGGTAACTAGACCATTATGTTATTAGTGGATGTTTGTGGTAAGGTTTGAATTAAAATATAATGATTTTAAAAGGATATTTTGGTAAATGAACAATTAAGTTAATTTGATAAGTAAATTAAAGACAAAAGAAAGATGTCATCTTCTTGTTTCTTCATTTTCATGACTGAAAATCACCATTGGAGTAGCTAGGGTTCGTCCAAGCTTATTTTTAATTACATGGTATGCAATTTTATCCTATTTTTAATGATTTTTATGTTTTTGAAGTCGTAGCTTAATCTAGCTAGCCTAGGGATTAATTTGTAAAACTGTTAAAAGTTTAGGGTTTTTCCATGAATTTTCTTGCATGATTATTTAAGTTTAATGAAAGATTATGAGTCCTTGTTGATAAATAAACAATTTTTTTAAAGTGATTTTTGATGAAAATGTTAATTAGGGACTTATTTGTAAAAATAGCAAAAGCACATGGTGAAATTGTGAAATGATGATTTGTATGAGTTGATATGTGTTCACAATAAATTCGACTAGCATGGGTTAAGGATGAAATTTTATAAATTTCCATGCACGAACTTAATTATAATTATGCAAAAATATGAAATACGAACTGAATTGAATGATAGAATTCTTAAATGGGTTGTATTTGTATATTTATATCAAGATAGACCTCGTAAGGAGTTAGATCGCGAAAAAGTGAAAGCTTCGGATTGTTGATCTCGTTTATACATTTGTATTGTTGAGGTTAGTTCATATGATTATATATCCTTTTAATGCTATGTATAGATCTATATGTTAATATGATGATTGCTATGCAACTGTATGATATAAATCCAACAATGTCACCAAGATTATCAGGCCCGTTTGAACCTTAGGAATTCGTAGGATACAAATGACATGTCATTAGGGTTTTCATGTTTCGGGTGCTGGTATTTAATGTCTTATCAATGGCTAAGGTCTTGCATTTGTTGTGAAAACTCCACAACTTATGTGAGCAGTATCGTGTGGCTTACATTCCAACCCATAGCTCGTGTGAGCAAGCCGATTTTATCGCTCGTGTGAGAAATGACTTAAAAGAAAGGAAAGGTAATGGTTATATGTTTAGGACACTTCGTGTGAGCTATCCTGCATATTCAATGATATTCTAAACAGTTTAACGGACATTAAAAGGAAAGGAATGGTAAGTGTTCAATATGAACCATGATATGTATTTATGAAAATGATTGAAACGGTGAGTTATAGAAAAAGCATGTTATGTTAAGGAAGATGATGAATTCCAATGAATTATATTCACGTGTAATGGCTTACCTATGTTAAATTCATGTGAATTATGTTTGAGTATGCTAACATGTGTTGTTGTTGGTGCTTAGGCTTGTGCCAAGCTTATGGTTGGATTGTATTATGCCTAAATTTAATGTTATGTAATGAAATGGTAAGTTATGTTTTATGTTTTACGAACTTACTAAGCATTATATGCTTACGTAGTTTTCTTTCCTATGTTTTATAGATTATCGAAAGCTCAATCAGTTTGCAAGCTCGTAGGAGATCTATCACGCTATCCAGTGAATATATATTGGTAGTTTTTTGATGTTCTAGCCAAGGTTATAATGGCATGTATAGGGAACTTATGTTTAAAGTTTGGATTGAATGCTAAGTGTTGAGTTTGGCATGTATAAACTTGTTGGTTGTTTGGTACCATTTGGAAATGGTTGTTTTATGTCACTTATAAGATTTTGATGCATGTGAATAATGGTCCAACTGGTAAGTTTATTTTGAAATGGTATGGATCAAGTATGGTATGTTTGGGATGTGGTTAATTGTGGTATATTTTGGTATGGAAATAAGTTAGATATGTTTAGTTGATGTATGGCCAAATATGCATATGTTTAGATATGTTTGAAGGTTTGTGATTAAGGTGCCTTATTAGCATATTGGTTGTATGGACAAATGGTATAGTGAATTAGTCATTTTTATGCATGTTTTAGGTAGGTTTTGATGCCTTGATCTTATGCGAAATTGTGTTTATGTACATGTTGATGTGGGTGAAAGAAATGACTTGATTTTGGCCAATTTCTTGTCCACACAGTCTAAGACATGAGTGCGTGTCTCAGCTATGTGTGACACAGTATGCAACACAACCGTGTGTGAAACACGACCATGTAACACAGTCGTGTGTCCTATGTAGATTTCAAAGGTTGCAAGTCAGGGAGTTACACGTCCTGGCACATGGGCGTATGAGGCCATTTTGAGTGTTACACGACCTGGCACATGAGTGTGTGGCTGGGCCGTGTGACCCAAGTCAAAGAGTTACTTGCGCATGGACACAGGTTGGGACATGGCCGAGTGCCCTTATTTCGATAGTTACACTGCCTGAGACACGGGCTTGAGTTTCAGCCATATGAGTCACACGGCCTTGTGACCCCTGTAGTTTTGAATTTTCTAACTTTTTTCTTAATGTTTCAAATGTCTCGAATCATTTCTAAAGCGTTTCTATAGCCCCAAGGGCTCGATTAAAGGACAAAATACATGAATATGAATTGATTATGACATGTTTAATAAAATGTTTCGAAATGTATGTTTTTACGTTATGGATTGATGGTAATGCTCTATAAATCTATTTCGACGACGAATGCAAGTTAAGGGTGTTACATTTAGTGGTATTAGAGCTATATTTTAGTCAATTCTTAGACTGAATCTAGCACGTATGAGTCTAGAAATAGATGTCATTATATAACCTATATAGTGTGATAACTCCTGACTCGATTTAAACTATGTTTTCATATAGATATATTGTCATCCAATTGAGCTGACTTTGACGAAGTAGGGAGTAATGCACAAGCCTTCGTTCATGGGGCAGTGTCTAAAAGAAGTAGGTCTGTATCTAAGGGCCAGAGAGGTGAGGCTAAAGAAACCTTCTTCCAGATGATGAACGAGTGGTTTATTAAGTTCGTATGACCGAACCTAATGGCTCAATGACCTCCAACCCCACATGTTCCCCAACCGGTTCCAGTAGTTCCTCAAGGTTTGGAACCAACACGAGAAAACAAGCCTCCAGTCAATAAAAATTGTAAGTATGGGGAGGAAGAGTTCAGAGGTATAGCTGAAGATGATATAGAGAAAGCTAAGTTCTGGTTAGAAAACACGGTCAGAGTTTTCGACGAATTATCATGTACTCTTTTAGAATGATTGAAATGTGCGGTGTCATTGTTGAAAGATTCAACTTATCAGTGGTGGAATATTTTGATTGCTGTTGAACCGAGAGATCGAGTAAACTAGGAATTCTCCCAGACTAAATGTTGAAAGAAATATGTGAGCCAAAGATTTCTTGATAAGAAACGTAAATAATTTCTTGAGCTGAAACAGGGCCGGATGTTTATATTGGAGTATCAGAGGAAATTTGTTAACTTAGCAAATATGCCCGACAATGTGTACCAACAAAAGCTACAATGTGTACTCATTTTGAAGACGGATTAAATGAAGATATAAAGTTGCTTGTTGGGATTCTTGATCTAAAAGAATTCATGATTCAGGAAAGACAAGAGCTTAGCAAAGAAAAGAGAAAAGCTAATTCTGAGGCTCATGATTCAGGAAAAGGACATTCGGGAAATTCATACTCGTCATCATCGAAGAAATCAAAAGAATATCATAGCCGTTCATCAGCTTCGGTAGGCTATTCTTGGAACGATTGAGGTAAACAACATTCGAGTTCAAAACTTCAAGCTATGTCTGTAGCGAGTATGAGTAGTGTTAGGAGCAGCAAGCTCGAATGCCAACAATGTAATAGATGACACTTCAATGAATGTAGATTGAAAGACGGGTCATGTTTTAGATATGGTTCGCATGAACATTATCTCAGAGATTGGCTGGAGAGGTCCGAAAAAAAAGGCCCAGACTATTCGATCGAACAACATTGCTGCGAGAGGTAGACCACCTCAGAACATTGGAAATACGGGTAATAGTTGTAGTGGAACAAAAAATTTTGTTGAGAGATCTGAGGCACGAGCACCGGCTAGAGCTTATGCGATTCATGTACGAGAGGAATCGTCAGCAATAGATGTTATCATTGGTACATTTTCTATCTTTGATACTGATGTTACTGCTTTGATTGATCTGGGATCAACACATTATATGCATGCACGACTTTAGTTTTAGATAAGTAATTGCCTTTTGAGTCTACTAAATTTGTGGTTAAAGTAACAAACCCCCTAGGTCAGTATGTGTTAGTTGTTAAAGTCTGTAAAAACTATCCTTTGATGATTCAGGGTTGCAACTTTCTGGCTAATTTGATGTTACTACCCTTTGATGAGTTTAACGTGATTCTGAGTATGGACTGGTTAACTCTACATGATGCCGTTGTGAGCTGTAGATGAAAACTTATTGTTTTAAAATGTCAGAATAGTGAAAAACTTTAGATTGAATCAGATGGATTGGTTAGTATGTCTAATGTTATTTCGACGATGTCAGCACAGAAATATGTTAGAAAAGGCTGCAAAGCGTATCTTTCTTACATATTTGATTTTAGAGTTTCTAAGTTGAAGCTAGAATTGGTTTTAGTGGTATGTGAATTTTTAGACGTGTTTCCAGAAGAGTTACTCGGGTTACCGTCGATCCAAGAGGTTGAGTTTGCTATTGAGTTAGTGCCGGGAAGATATCTAATATCAATAGCTTCTTATAGAATGGCACCTATAGAGTTGAAAGATTTGAAAGTGCAATTGCAAGAGTTGACAGATAGGGGTTTTGCTCGACCTAGTTTTTCTCCTTGGGGTGCACCTGTTCTATTTGTTAAGAAAAAATGATGGATCAATGCAATTATGTATCAAATATCGACAGCGCAACAAAGTCATGATCAAGAATAAGTATCCATTGCCACGTATTGATGATCTGTTTGACTAGTTGAAAGGTGCAACAGTGTTTGCAAAGATTGATTTTTGTTCTGGTTACTATCAGTTGCGAGTTAAAGACTCAAAAGTGCAAAAAACCGCATTTAGGACCAGGTACATACATTATGAATGTCCTGCGATGCCATTTGGTTTGACTAATGCACTTGCACTATTTATGGATTTGATAAACGGAATCTTCAGATTGTATTTAGACAGATTTGTAGTGGTGTTCATTGACAATATTCTGATTTATTTATGAGATGAGACAGAGCATGCCGAGCATTTGAGAATTGTTTTGCAAACTTTGTGCGAAAAGCAATTATTTGCTAAGTTTAGCAAATGTGAATTCTGGCTTCGAGAAGTAAGATTTCTAAGACATGTTGTATCGATCAATGGCATCAAAGTTAATCCGAGCAATGGCTATGTTCTGATGTAAAAAGGCAAAGGAATAGCGTATGCTTCTATACAGTTAAAACCTCGCAAAAAGAATTATCCAACCCATGATTTAGAGCTTGCAGCTATTGTGTTTGCTTTGAAGATTTGGTGACACCATTTGTACGGAGAAAAATGTCATATCTTCACGGATCATAAAAGTTTGGAATACTTGATGTCGTAGAAAGATTTGAATTTTAGACAGCACAGATGGCTTGAGTTATTGAAAGACTACGACTTGGTCATTGATTATCATTCGGGAAAGGCTAATGTTGTTGCTGATGCTTTGAGTAGAGAATCTATGTTTTCTTTGTGAGCTTTGAACACGCGGTTGACGTTGACTGATGATGGTTTGATTTTAATTGAGTTGAAAGCTAGACTAACATTTTTGCAATAGATTTACGAAGCTCAGAAATGTGATGATAGTTTGTATTTTAAAGGCAGAATTTTTGTTTCGAGAAATTCTGATCTTGTTCAGAAGATTTTACAAGAAGCTCATAATGGTAGCTTATCTGTTCATCCTGGTAGCAATAAAATGTACGGTGATTTGAAACAAATGTACTGGTGGCTAGGTATAAAATGAGAGATTTTTAAGTTTGTATCGAGATGTTTATTTTGTTAGCAAGTTAAAGCCGAACATCAGGTACCTTCTGGTTTGTTACAACCAATGATGATTCCAGAGTGGAAATGGGAGCGTGTTACAATGGATTTTGTATCGGGACTACCTTTATCTCTAAGGAAGAAAGATGTTGTTTGGGTCGTTGTTGATTGTTTGACGAAATCCGGGCATTTCATTCCAGTGCATACAGATATTCACTCGAGAGATTAGCAGATATATATGTTGCTGAGATTGTCAAATTGCACAGGGTGCCAGTTTTTATTATTTCTGATAGGGATCCGCGTTTTACATCTTGATTCTGGAGCAAGTTACACTGGGATCTAGGTACTTGTTTGCATTTTAGTATTGCATTTTATCCCTAGACCGATGGTCAATCTGAGTGAGTAATTTAGATACTCGAAGATGTGCTTTGATGTGATCCTGATCGCATCATGTAATGTCACAACCCAACGCCGTCGAGATTGCCCTAAACACGAGGGCCTCGAGTGCAAGATGAAGCTAATTTTTAGCTCATTTGAATTTCTTTTCGTGTGGTTCATCTCACTGAGCTTTGTTTAGCTCGTTTCCAGCTCAATGGGATCATTTTGCTCAATTTGAGTTTATTTTAATTCTTCTGATTTCATTTGCTGAAATAAATTGAATAAGTTAGTTTATTTATTTAATTCCGCTCAAATAAGTGTTAGTAAATTAATATGTTTAAATCTGAACATCTTTAATAATTTTTTTAGTTTAATTGATTGTGTTTTATTTATTACATCTATTTAATATGCTGAATTTATTAATGTTTTTTATTAGTTTCAGCCGAATTAAAGAGTAGTATTAAATGTGTCTTAAGTTCTTTAAAAGTGACGAATTTATTGTTGTTTTTATTGTCCAGCCAAAATTAATATGTTAATTAACTTGTTTGTTTCATGCATGAGTTAATTATGTATTAAAGGAGGCTGCCGAATTTAATGAGGTTTAATTTATGTCTTGACCGAATTTATTTTGTGTCTGCAGGTAATTAATTCAGCTGGAAACAACTACTTAATGGCAAAGGAGACATGCATTTAAGTTGCTGTTCTACATGCAAGGAACGGCATTTAAAGGGAAGCAAAGACATGAATTAAATGAGGTGTTCCCATGCATGGACGACATTAATTAGTTGCTGGAGCTTGCATGCATGGCATTAACTAGCTGCTGAGTTAATTTTTTTTCGTGTTCAACAGCAGCAATAAAGGAGGTGTTGGCCGAATTTAATGTAAAGCATAGACATGCATTTAAGGTGCTGTTGGGCATGCAAGATTCGTCCATTAATGAGCTGCTGAAGCAGGTGCTATTTTCGTAAACAACAAAGGGCTGTTGGTTGGTTTTTCCAAGTAGCCATTCGGCCAACATCATGCTTGGCGTTTCCTCTCTTCAAGGCCGAACTTTACACTACCCAAAGAAGCTTTTAAAGCCATTTTAAAGTATCAAGGCCGAATCGGGACTAGTCCATAAAGTTCTCCATCAATGTCCAGCCGAATCCTCTCATTCTAGAAGTTATTTCTTTTCAGATTTCTAAGCCAAGTGACCTAGGAAACTACAAGGGACGATTAAGGAAGCTTCCAAGCAATTTCAACTTAATTAAGCTGAACTAAAACTGTCCATTTATCTACCTTTTGTGACCATTCGGTTTGACATTCAATATTAGCTATAAATAGTTGCTTTGTAATCATTTTCGGGTTAGACAATATACTTTTAAACTTTATATGAAATCTGATTACTTTGTGAGTTTGTTTTCAACTCTCATTGTTCTCCAAAGACTCGTCTGACTTATCAAGTAACCCTTGTGGCGTCAACCCGTCTTTCTATCCGAACTTATCACTTTAATCCCGAAAGTGTGGCGTTCGATTCGTACTGAGGTTCCTATCATTTTTGATAGCGGGTCGAAGTTTCTATCCACTTAACAAACCTTCCATTGACACCTTACCAACCTAAGCATTCTCATAAGTTACGGGTTAACACACTACTATTGTGTTAGTTCGGCTTTTGAATCCTTAGCCAAATTACATCCATTGTCTTCTAATTCATTTCCTAAACCAGCAAAACTCTTTTGAGCCTAAATAATTCCTTTTCTTCTAGCCTATTTTGTAAAGCTTTCAAATTACTCCAATTCACGATCGGGCACATCTACGACTCGACTCTCCTTCCCGAGCCGGGGCGTATCATGCTTCGATGCTGTGTTTTGGAATTCGAAGGTAATTAGGAAAGATTTCTACCATTGGTTGAATTTGCATATAACAACAGTTACCAGTTGAGCATAAAGATGGCCAGTAGTGTATAGATTGTATTGGATAGAGCTTAGTGAGAAAACGCTTCACAGGGTTGATTTGATATGAGTAACTGAAGAAAAGGTTAAAGTGATATGAGACAGTTTGAAAGCAGCTTCATATCCATAGCAATCTTATGTAGATTTGAAAAGAAAAGACATTGAATTTTAAGTTGGCGACAAAGTATTCTTGAAAATGTCGCCCTGGAAGAAAGTTCTTCGATTCGGTTGTAAAGGGAAGCTAAGTCCGCGGTTTATTGGACTGTATGAGATTATTGAAGGAATTAGGCTAGTAGCATACAAATTAGCATTTCCATCAGAGTTAGAAAAGATTCATAATGTATTTTATGTGTCTATGTTACAATAGTATCGATCAGATACATCACATGTGATTTCACCTGTTGATGTCGAGATTCAGCCTGATATAACTTACAGTGAAGAATTGATCAGAATTCTAGCTCGAGAGGTTAAAGAATTAGGAAATAAAAGCACAGCTTTAGTGAAAGTCCTTTTGCAACGACACGGTATAGAAGAAGCTACCTTGGAACTGAAAGAAGCTATGAAAGTGCAATTCCCAAATCTCTTTTCTGGTAAGATTTTTGGGCAAGTTGCCAAGTTGGTCACTCTGCGAACACTTTGAACACAAGAACCCTAGTGAATGTTGAAAGGTAATAGGAGGATGCTTCAAGTGTAGGTCTAAAGAACACCTGATAAAGGACTGCCCAAAATGATAGGCGGGGTCGCAAGTGTAACAACCCATTTTCGGTGAAATCGGAATAATGATTTTGGGACAACAAATCTAACGAGTAAAAATTTATTTTAATAATTTTTAATGCCCATGGTTTATTGGAAAGGTCGTATAAAAATTTCGTTACAAAATTTTGATGTTTGCATGCTTAATTAAGTGAAAAGGACTAAATCGTAAAAGGAGCAAAAGTAGCATTCTATTAGTAAAAGGAGTCTAATTGTTATTAAACTTTAAAATAAGAGGACTTGGAGGTAACTAGACCGTTATGTTATTAGTGGATTTTTGTGGTAAGGTTTGAATTAAATTATAATGATCTTAAAAGGATATTTTGGTAAATGAACAATTAAGTTAATTTGATAAGTAAATTAAAGACAAAAGAAAAATGTCATCTTCTTGTTTCTTCATTTTCATGATCGAAAATCACCATTGGAGTAGCTCGGGTTCAGCCAAGCTTATTTCCATTTGCATGGTCTGTAGTTTTATCCCGTTTTTAATGATTTTTATGTTTTTGAAGTCGTAGTTTAATCTAGCTAGCCTAGGGATTAATTTGCAAAATTGTTAAAAGTTTAGGGTTTTTCCATAAATTTTCTTGCATGATTCCTAAATTCTAATGCAAGATTATGAGTTCTTGTTGATAAATAAACAAGTTTTTTAAAGTGATTTCTGGTGAAAATGTTAATTATGGACTTATTTGTAAAAATAGCAAAAGTACATGGTGAAATTTTGAAATGATGATATGTATGAGTTGATATGTGTTAAAAATAAATTCGGCTAGCATGGGTTAAGGATGAAATTGCATAAATTTACATTTACAAGCTTAAGGACTAAATTGTAAAGAAGTTAAAATATTAGGGGTTAAATTATAATTATGCAAAATATGAAATACTGATTAAATTGAATGATAGAACTATTAAATGGATTGTATTTGTATATTTAGCTCAAGATAAGCCTCGTACAGAGTTGGATCAAGGAAAAGCAAAAGCTTCACATTATTGATCTCGTTTATACATCTGTATTGTCGAGGTAAGTTTGTATGATTATATATCATTTTAATGCTATGTATTGATCTATATGTTAATATGATGATTCCTATGTAATTGTATGATATAAATCCATCAATGTCACCAAGATTATCAAGCCCGTTTGAACCTTAGGAATTTGTAAAATACAATTGACATGTCATTAGGGTTTTCATGTTCCGGGTGCTAGTCTTTAATGTCTTACTGATGGATGAGGTCATGCATTTGTTGTGAAAACTCCACAGCTTGTCTGAGTAGCATCATGTGGCTTACATTCCGACCCACAACTCATGTGAGCAGGTCCATTTCACAGCTCGTGTAAGCAATGATGTAAAGGAAAGGAAAGGTTACGATTATATGTTTAGCACATTTCGTGTGAGCTATCCTGCGTATTCGATGATATTCTAAACTATTCAATAGGCATAAAAAGGAAATGAATGGTAAGTGTTCAATATGAACCATGATATGTATTTATGAAAATGATTAAAATGGTGAGTTGCATTGAAAGCATGTTATGTTAAGGAAGATGATGAATTCCAATTAATTACGTTCATGTGTAATAGCTTACCTATGTTAAATTCATGTGAATTATGTTTAAGTATGCTAACATGTGTTTTTGTTGGTGCTTAGGCTTGTGACAAGCTTATGGTTGGATTGTATTATGCATAAATTTAATGTTGTGTAACGGAATGGTAAGTTATATTTTATGTTTTACGAACTTACTAAGCATTATATGCTTAGGTAGTTTTCTTTCCTATGTTTTATAGATTATTGGAAGCTCAATTGGTTTGGAAGCTCATCGGAGATCTATCACACTATCCAACGAATATATATATCGGTAGATTTTGATGTTCTACCAAGGTTATAATGGCATGTATAGGAAACTTATGTTTAAAGTTTGGATTGAATGCTAAGTGTTGAGTTTGGTATGTATAAACTTGTTGGTTGTTTGGTACCATTTAGAAATGGTTGCTTTATGTCACTTATGAGATTTTGATGCATGTGAATAATGGTCCAAATGTAATTTTATTGTGATATGGTATGGTTCAAGTATGGCATGTTTGAAATGTGGTCAATTATGGTATATTTTGGTATGCAAATAAGTTAGATATGTTTAGTTAATGTATGGCCAAATTTGCATATGTTTAGATATGTTTGATGGTCTGTGATTGAGGTGCCTTATTGGAATATTGATTGTATGGACTAATGGTATAGTGAATTAGTCATTTTTATGCATTTTTTAGGTAGATTTTAATTCCTTGGTCTTATGGGAAATTGTGTTTAGGTATATGTTGAGGTAGGTGAAAGAAATGGCTTGGTTTTGGCCAATTTCTTATCCACACTGCCAAAGACACGGGCATGTGTCTCAGTGACATGACAGTGTGTCCTATGTAGATTTTAAAGGTTGTAAGTCAAACAGTTAGATGGCCTAGCACATGGCCTGACACACAGGCATGTGAGGCCATCTCGAGTGTTACATGGATTGACACACGGGCGTGTGGCTTGGCTATGTGACTTAAGTAGGAGAGTTACACGGGCACAGATACGGGCGGAGACACGGTCGTGTGTCCCTATTTTGATTTTTACACAGCCTGAGACACGGGTGTGTGTCTCAACTGTGTGACCCCTGCAGGTTTGAATTTTCTAACTTTTTCGTTAAGGTTTCAAATGTTTCTAAGTTAGTCCCAAATTTTTTCTAAAGCATTTCTATTACCTCGAGGGCTTGATTAGGGGACGAAATGCATGAATATGAATTGATTATGATATGTTTAATAAAATTTTTGGAAATATATGTTTTTACATTACAGGTTTACATCAATGCTCTATAACTCTATTTCGGCAACGTATACAAGTTAGGGGTGTTACAGCAAGCCCAGAACGCAACCCTCACACCAGTGTGAGCTGCTGCTCGCGGTCGAGGAAGAGGTAGTGACACAAGACAAGTTGGGCAGTGAACCCTAGCACACATAGTTTCTATGCAAGATGAGATAGGAGGGCTCGCACAAGTGTATGTTGTAAGAGAACTGCAAGATGAAGGTTCGGCAGATGTTATTACAGGTATTTTCACTTTCTAAACTCTACCATTATTTTGCTTGAGTAATTCTGGTTCTACACACTCATACATTTTAAGCGAGCTAGCCTGTAAGTTGGGAATTCTAGTATAAGCTATAAATAAAGGGATGACAGGCACTAGTTCATTAGGTGTGATTGTTTTTATAATGCCCTAAACTCGATCGGATTCACCAGATTCAGATCTTGGGTGTTACATTACTATTACAGACTTCGGCATATCATTTTGTATTGGCTTTTCTTTTAGAGTTAATCTGCACTTGCTAATTCTGAAAATATCGTGTTCACTATTCATTCGAATTTCACCCATAAGCGTTGTTTTCATATGGTCGTTACGAGAGCTGTTCTCTATATTTCGCCACTAAGGCATTCCTTTTATAGAGGTTGCACAAAGCTTCCATTAATAGAAAGAACCACAGAGTCTTTCTTTTAACAAAGACCGCCATAAGCGCTTCCTTTTAATAGATATTACCATAAAGGCTTTCTTAAGAGTACTATCACAAAGGTACTTCTTAAGGTTGCACCACACCTTACAGATTGTCACAAAGGTATTCCTTATCAAATATTTTCCATAAAGGTAGTTCTTTAACGTTCAGTACTCACCACAAAGGCTTTCCCGTAAAATTATTGCCACAAAGGAATTCTTTTAACAGAGATTGCCACAAAGGCGTCCTTTTAGAGATAACCACAAAGGCTCACATTCATGGAAATTGTGTTTTTGACGATAGGGATTTGCCTAAACTCACCGTTGTGAGGTTTGCCCCTCGTCGTCTGGTGCTCACCCAATCGTCCTTTACATATTTCATATGATGCCATAGCCCAGCCATGATTTTACACTATACGGTGTTTAGAGTGATATGGACATTTCCTTTTAGAGACTTGTGTTTGTAGTCCCGACGGGCCCCTTTAAATGACTTCGGAGATAGATACAGACACTTAATGCAGAGTCATACTTTACAAACTTATTCCTTTCAGACTTCTTCATGATAGATGCACTTATGTTTACAAATGCAATGCATTTCATATCAGACTCATTCAAACCGTGACTAACTCAGGATAGACATGTTCATGCTTTCAGACAGATATGCATGCATACCATTCCTTTCCTTCTCTCAGTCATAGAGTCTTGTTTTACTAGTTTCAATTTCACGCTTTAGTCACTTAGCACAAAAATATCTAGACTACAAAATACATGTGAGAGTTAGTATAGAGCTTCACCTGTTAACCTTAATAGCAGCTTGGGGTCCAGTTCTAAGTTCTTCTCAGATATTTTTTTAGAAAAAATGAGTTTGAAAAACGCAGCGAAAAATAAATTTAGCGAAAAACTAGAGTTTTAAAAAATTTTCAAAAACAAGATCTTGGTTGTGATATCTAAAGTAATAAACACTTAATCAAAATTGCACCGTTTTGATTCGTCTAGAATGAGCGCTTCGATCGAGTAGTCTTCTCAGCTATCTTCAAGCTCACGTCTAGCGAGTTTGGGCTCGGTTCAAATCAGAAAAATTTTCACAAAACTTATTAGTAGGGTAGTTTCGTAATTTCTCTAAACTTTGAGTCAAGTTGTAAATAAAAAAATATCGCTAAATTTTTTTTTGAAATAATCTCTTTAGAGAATTTTCTCTCTACAACTTTCTCTTAAATTCAAGTGTGTGTAAAATAATAATCTAAGGCTCTCTTTATGTACCACCCCAAGCCCGTATCCGTAGCCAGATTAAGGCTACGAAGCATTACCGAAAGTTAACATCATAAAACGAACATTTATTTAACATATACAAAACATAGCATAAAACATAGTAGTATTATTCAAACTCAAGCATATAGTCCCTTATATGAGCCCTCGATGCCCTAAAAACACATTAGAAATGAGTTGAGGAAAAATTAAAAACATATAGGATTTCTCAAAAAAGGATGCAAAATTTTAAACTGTAGGAGTCACACGGCCGTGTGGAAATTCAAAGTAGGGACACAAGGCCATGTCCCAACCCATGTCCATGCTCATGTAACTCTCTGACTTGGGTCACACAGCCAAGCCACACGCCCGTGTCCAGGCCGTGTACCCCTCAAAATGGCCTCACACGCCCGTGTGCCAGGCCGTGTGCTAGGTCATGCAACTGCTGAATTGCAACCCTTTGTAAGCTACAGAGGACACACAGCCATGTCGCAGGGCCGTGTGTCACACATGGCTGAAACACACGCCCGTGTCTTTGGCCTGTGGATGAAAAATAGGTCATTTTCAAGCTATTTTTCTCACCCAAAGTCTAGCCACTTGCACAAACCAATTGTACCTATTTTCACGCATTCAAATGACACCTAACATATGCATATTCAAGCTAGAAGATCATAGTAACAAGCCATACAACCAATATGCCAAAATGACACCTCAATCTCAACAATCAAACTTGATTAACTACTTGTTAAATTCATCCACAATTCAATCAATCAATTGTACAACTTAAATACTACATTTATCATAATGTTCACATATCATTCTCATGCAAAACAAATACCATTATGAACATTTCCACATCTACCATCTACCTTAATAAGTTTACCAAATGCCAAACACATTCAAGGCTACCAAAACTAGCCATTAACAACTTCATGTCTTATCTCATTCCATACCAACCAACATTTCATAGCATACCTTTATAATCATCATTTCGCTACAATCATTTTAGTACTTAGATGCCAAAATAACAACCATTTAAAGTACCAATATACATGATATCATAACAACTATTTCATCAACCAAAATAGCTTATTTACAAGCCACACATAATGACTAATTTCATGAAACAGAGACACCTATACAGGTCATTATAAACATGACACAAAATCATCAAAATCTATCGATATAGCCAATGGATAGTGCGATGAATCTCTGACAAGCTTCCAAATTGATATAACTTCCAATTATCTAAAACATGAGAGAAAATAACACAAAGTAAGCATTTAATGCTTAGAAAGTTCGTAAATCATAAATAATGCTTACTATTTCAATATATAAGCTTAAAGGCAATTAATGAACTAATCCAACATAGCTTGGCATAAGCCTAAGCACCAACAACAACTCAAATTAGTGATTAACATATAACTTACCCAAATTCAGCACACAACAATAAGCTTTCATGTACTTAACATACAAGCATTCATTCTATTATGAATATAGCTAGTAAAATTTAATCACCATCATCTCATACCTTTTTCATGCTTTCATGGCATTACTAATCGAAGCATCTATAGTTCCTTCCTTGTTTTATACCCGTTGAACCACTAGAATAATATCGAATATGCAGGATCTCACACATTGTGTGTTAACATATGGTCGAAACCATTTCTTTCTCTTTTCTCATATAAATGCTATGTAACATCCCGAAATAGGGCCTAAATAGAACAGTGGTTGTGAAACCATGAATTCGAGATAGAAAAGTTTATTGTGATTAATTTTTATGATTTACCGATTGATTGGATGCATGTGTTAGAATAACGATAAGAAATTTTAGCGATTGCATGTCTAAATTGCATATTAGGGTTTAATTGCAAAAGTGGGTAAATATGAGCTTTAGATGATAAAGGATTTAATTGAAGTGCATAATTGAAGTAGAGGTCCTTAAATGGTAATTAGACCATTAAATTTTCATGGACAAAAATGGGCATGCATAGATAAAAATAACTAAAGTTTTAATGAAGGGCATTTTAGTCATTTGGCAATAAAAAGAATTAAAAGGGAAAAAGATAGAAAAATTTTCTCATCTTCTTCCATAAGGGCCGAATTTCAAGGGACACCATAGCTAGTGTTTCTTCACTTTCTCAAGCTCATAGTAAGTGCATCCAAGCCTCGTTTTTAATTTTTTTCACGTTTTTGAAGTCCTTGTAGCTAGGTTTAGCTTATTCTACCATTAATTCATGTTAGGTTTCATATTTGGAAAAATACCCATGATGTTTTATGGTAGTATATGAAGCTTGAAATTATGTTAAACAACTTTTGCTAGGTGATTTTAAGTGAAAACGAGTAAAACGACATAATCGGTAAAAATACCTAATGTTCATAAGTAAATGCTAGAGTGGGAATTTGATGTCGCCATAGAAGGGAAAGATGTTCAGCATGTCAGAAAACATAAGAATAAGGGATGAAGTTTAATTGCCGAGCTTTGGGGCAAAAGTGCAAATATGCAAAGTTTTAGGGGCAAAATCATAATTTTTCCAAAGTTTGAGTCAAGGACTGTTTTGATGAAGTGAGTATTAAAAAAGCAAAATTTGTTATTATAGACCAAGAGGAACGAAATCCAGAGTTAGACCGGGGAAAGAAAAATGTTGAGGACTAAGTTGCTAGATTTGATTGTATTTTGTACCATGGTAAGTTTACGGTAAATAAATACAATATTTCAATAATTATTATTAATGTTGTTAGTTTCCAGCAATTATTTACTTATTTCATGAAATTATTTAATGTTGACTCAAGTATGAGATGGTAGAGAATCAATGTTAAAAAGTACCGTTGAAACATTAGGAATGTATCGGATACAAATGTCATGACATTAAAGGAATGAGATCCCATGTAAGACCATGTCTGGGACATGGCATTGGCATTATTGAGGTTATGAGAGGTCCCACGTAAGACCATTTCTGGGACATGGCGTTGGCACCGAGATGAGAGGTCCCCCGTAAGACCATGTCTGGGACATGCCATGGACACCGATATTAGAACTCCCATATAAGACCATATCTGGGAAATGGCATTGGCAGTACAGGAAACATTCCATGTAAGACCATGTCTGGGACATGGCTTTGGCATGTTATTATCAGACAGGGAACCAGAGAGTCCTTAGTATTCCAAGTGGTTCAACGGGCTAGTAAATAGACTATGTTACATGAAACTTTAGGTAAAAGCATAATAAATAGATTCAGGTGAGTTATAAGGGTTAAGAATATCTCAGTTATCAGTTGAGAAAGAAATTTCAACAATGAAGGAGTAAGTTATAATCATGAGTTATTAAAGTAAGCAAGTAAGTAAACAAGTAAGAGAGTAAGTAAAGAAGAAGCAAAGACCATGATACTTGATGATAATTTATAAGTATAATTATTTATGATAAATGTTGTTATTTATTTGCTTGTAAACTTACTAAGCTTTAATGCTTACCCCCTTTATTTTCCTTCTTTTCTTATACTTCTTTTCTTATAGTATGGCCAAGCCAATTCAGGGATCATAAGGATGTCGTAGATCGTTTCACACTATCAACAGATTATCTCGGTATTTTGTGAACCGAAACGTTTTAAGTTATAGCATGTATAGGGACTTAGTCATTTTGTGTGTGTGTCCTTATGATATGGCTAACGAATAGCATGGAAGTACTCAATAATGATTAGCTATTGAAATGGCTATTTAAGAACATATTTTGGTGTTATGTATGCCTAAATGATAGTTAATACAAAGAAATTATAAAAGAGTAAAAATTTGCAATGGAACAGTTTTTGGACAGCAGCATTGACGTGATTTTGGAAAATCACCAAGGATAGTAGAAATGAAATTAGAGAGTGAATGAGATATAGAATTAAATCTTATTGAGTCTATTTTTACATGAAAGAAACAATGTAGGCAAATGAAATATATATTATGAGATATTTGAATTTTAGTGAGACATTGTCAGAATGGTTTTTGAAGTCCCCTATTCTAAATTTAGGAAATCATTAAGAATTGTACAGAAATAATTATGAGTCATAATTTATATGTATAGATTCATTAGTGAGTCTATTTTAAAAATAAACAAACAAGAACATTATTTGAATTCTATACAATAAGATAATTGATTTTTAGTGAAGAGGGGTCAGAATTGCCAAGCAGTGAAACAAGGGAGACTTTAATGAATGAACTGTACTATTTGGCTAAACCAAAAATTCTAGAAATTTTATGGTAAGAATATATATGAGTCTAGTTTTAGAAAAAATTTACGGATCTAAATTTTGAGTTTCGTAACTTGAGTTGTAATTAAATTAGTGACTATTATGCAGGTGGACAGTTTTATTGTGAATAGTGGAATAATTTATTTTGATTTGTTTAAGTATTCGGAAAATTTTGAATGTTCCTGGTTTGGACCCGAACCATTTTCGTTGCATGTTTTAGGGTCTCGAGGGTCCTTTTTAGGGACATATTGATTGAACGTGAGTGAATTTATTTTTTTAAAAGCAAATTTTTATGCTTCGAACTAGTAAGTTAAGTCAAGTAATGCCTCGAGCTCGACTCCGGCAACGGTCTCGAGTAAGGGGTGTTACATGCTCTCTCTCGAGCCATAAGTGGGTCTGCTCACACAAGCTGTCAAGTAACCGTAACACATGCCGAAAAGTCAGTCACCGGTAGGAAATTCAGGACCAACACTCGAAACACGGTAACCCCTAATGACATGTCATTTGTATCCTATATATTCCCAAGGTTCAAACGGGATCTGAAAGTCATTTAAACTTCATTAGATATTTCCTTAGAGTCGTAATATCATAATACAACATCATAGCAATTAATTCAAGCGTATTAAAACTTTAAATAAATGTACAAACTTACCTCAATCACAAACGAAGAAATACAATCGGCTAAACCCACAGTTTTTCCTTTCCCCGATCTGAATTCGTACGTTGTTTTTCTTGATCTAAATAATCAAATTCAACTCATTCAAACACCATTCAATTGAATTAGATCCAAAAATCATATTTTAGCAAAATTACACTTTTTCCCCTATAATATTAAATTCACTACAATTTAGTCCTTAAGCTTATAAAATGAAATACATGCAATTTACTGCGAACCCACTATAGCCAAATTTTACTTAAGTCCTTAGCAAGCTCCACATTTAATTTTTCTCACAATTTTACCATGAATATTTTTCTATTTTTCAATTTAATCCCTAATTGACAAATTCATCAAAAATTTCTTAATAAAAGTTGTGTATCTAACAATAACCATTCATTTTCTTCCATTAAACATCATAAACAACACATATACATTCATGGTAAAACCCTATGCAATTTAGTCCTTTTTATCGAAGTAAGCATGCAAACGATAAAGTTTTTTAACGAATTTTTTATACAACGCTACAAACATGATGTAGACATTAAAATATTAATAAAATAATTATTTCAACGTCAGATTTGCTATCCTAAAACCACTGTTCTTATTTCACTGAAAACAAGCTATTACAACTCTCCCCCTAAAGGAATTTTTGTCCTCGAAAATCTTACCAGAAAAGAGGTTCGGATATTGCTTTCTCATAGCTTCCTCGGGTTCCCAAGTGGCTTCCTCTACCCTGTGACATTTCCAAAGAATCTTTACTAAAGATATGTTCTTAGTTCTCAATTCATTAATTTCTTGAGCTAAGATTCTAATCACTTCTTCGCTGTATGACAAATTAGGCTGAATCTCGACATCCGTTGGTGAGATAACATGTGAAGGGTCTAATCGGTACCATCGTAACATAGATACATGAAACACATTATGAATTTTTTCTAACTCTGACGGCAAAGCTAGTCGATATGCTACTAGTCTGATTCTTTCAACAATTTCATACGGCCTGACAAATCACAAACTTAGCTTTCCTTTGTGACTGAAACGACAAACTTTCTTCCAAGGTGATACTTTCAAAAACACTCTATTGCCGATTTGAAATTCAATGTCTTTACATTCCAAATCTGCATACGATTTATGTTGATCTGAAGCAGCTTTCAAACTATGTCAATCTGAAGCAGCTTTCAAACTATCACGAATTACTTTCACTTTTTCTTTAGTCTCTTGAATCAAATCAACCCCGTGAATATTTTTCTCATTGAGCTCAGTCCAATACAAAGATGTTTGACATTTACGACCATACAAAGATTGTAACGCCCCGTACCCGAGACCGTTGCCGGAGTCGGACACGAGGGGTTCACAGACTAAATTCGCTTACTATCACAGTCCATTTTAAAAATTTCCAGACAGCTGGCTAACTGTGTCGCTGTCATCTTAAAAATCATATCTTGAGTTTCACAACTCGAAAATCAGTTTTGTGATTTTTCCTTGAAACTAGACTCATATGTCCATCTACATATTGTTTTCTAGAATTTTTGGTCGGGCCAATTAGTACAGTTTATTAGTTAAAGTCTCCCCTGTTATAGGGTGCGACTACACTGACCTTCATGCATTACAATTTGGATATCTCCCTGTACAGGGCTTCAATACTGATGCCGTTTGTTTCTATAGAAACTAGACTCAGAGAGGAATCTATAATTATATGGCATGACTCCTAATTATCTCTGGTTAATTTATAATGAATTTCCAAATTCGGAACAGGGAATCCAGAAACTGTTCTGGCCCTGTTTCATGAAAACCTAATTATCTCTTAACATACCACTCATATGACCGTTTCGTTTCTTCCATATGAAAGTGGATTCATCAAGGTTCATTTAAATAATTTATTCACTATTTAATTCCATTCCTACTATTTTTAGTGATTTTCCAAATATACATCACTGCTGCTGTCAGCATCTGCCTTTAAGGTAGACGTTACCTATTTCATAGTTTCCATGATTCAACTAGCCCTTTTAGCATAAATAGCACAAATTATGATAATGATTAACCATTCCCATGGCCAATCCTTGTTAAGCATATCCACACCTCTCAATAACCATATCCATACCAAATGATTATAACATTATGCTCAAACATATATAAGCCATTTTCGCATGGCTATCCAAAATTATACAAAACCGAAGGGTACATGACCAACAACAAAAGGGTAGTCCTATACATGCCATTTTCAGAGTTCAACCAAAAGTGTACCAAAAGGGTTTTGATAGTGTGGGCGACTTCGACTTCAATAATCCCGAGTCCGATAGCTGACGAACCAAAATCTATAAAACAGAGATTCAAAGAACGGAGTAAGCATTTAATGCTTAGTAAGTTTTAAGCAAAACAAAGTGTTCTCAATCACTATCATTGGTCATTCATTTCAACTGTTCGATGAAGTTAATCTAGAGCTTCATCTCGATCTATAATATCATTAAACGCAACACTTGGCTGCCACATATTTACTTTCGAATAATAATGACCTAGATGGTCAAATATTTCCAAAGCACATTCTTCATCGATTTTCAACTTTCAATAATCCTTTCCACTTGTTCATAATCACATCCATACTTTTAAGTATTTCAACATGACAAGTACTAAATTACCATAGGCACATAAAGAACCAACATATTCCTTATCACATATATGTAAGCTTACAAATCATAATCCTTACCTTGTACTGGCACATCTAGCTCAACCCAACCCATACTCAGATCATAAGGCTTTTGGGCAGAATATGCACTAATACATAAGAATATTTCATCGCATACTTTATTATACAAACATACCATTACCAATTAGATCATTCTCACATTTGGAGTTATAATATTAATCACATTTACCTACCTCTTTGATACTGATAATTCACCTCGAAATCACTCCACCGATGAGTAAGTAATACGTACCTGAACATCTTGAATACATAATACTTATTTGATGGTAACTTAATGCAGATACTCAATATCAAAGTCTTACTTGAATCCTAGCATTTAGCCGTCGGGTCTTTAAAGCTCGGATATAGTACGAGCACGAAGCCTACGGACATTAATCAGGATAATATTCTCGCATAAAGCCTGCGGGGTTTTAACCCGGATATAGTACTGACACAATTGCCCTTCGGGACTTATCACATTTATACACTTCCACATCCATCACATTGGCCATTCGGCCTTATCACATATATACACTTTCACATTCATCACATTGGCCATTCGGCCTTATCTCATATATGCATGTTCACATTCATCACATTGGCCATTCGGCCTTCTCACACATACACATGTTCACATTCATCACATTGGCCATTCGGCCTTATCACACATACACATGTTCACATTCATCACATTGGCCATTCGGCCTTATCTCACATACACATGTTCACATTCATCACATTGGCCATTCGGCCTTATCACATATATATACACTTTCACATTCATCACATTGGCCATTCGGCCTTATCACATATATACACTTTCACATTCATCACATCGGCCATTAGGCCTTATCACATATATACACTTTCACATTCATCACATCGGCCATTAGGCCCACATATATATACACTTTCACATTCATCACATTGGCCATTAGGCCTTATCACATATATACACTTTCACATTTATTCAAATATACTTCACATACCACATATACTATCATGTACAGACTTGGTCTTGGCCGAATCTACATCCATCACTTTCCAATGAATAATTCAATTTTACGCCATACTATCATTTCATATTCGAATACTCATAAGCTTACAATATCACGATTTAGAATTCAAGTATGGGTTTAATCAATAGCTTATGAGCAACTAAAACAAGTTTTATCCATGTTTACAACAAAATCACATATTCACTACGAGCTATTTTCCTGAGCAATGGTCACTAAATTATTTATAACCGGAGCTAAAAAACTCCAAATCACTTGCCGTTAATTTTTCCTGAATATAGACTCGTATATCTTCCATCCATAAAATTTCCAGAATTTTAGGTTAGGCCAATCAATACCAGAATTTTCTTAAATTTTCCCCTGTTTCACTGTTTGACTAATCTGACCACTCTTCACTACGAATCAAATTTCTCCTTTTACAGAATTCAAAATGTGTTGTATTTGATTTCATTTGAAACTAGACTCATTAAGGAGTCTAAGCATATAAATTTCATCTTATAACCATTTTTGTACAATTTATAATGATTTTCTAAAAACAGAACAGGGGATTTCGGAGTCATTTTGACACCGTCTCACGCAACTTTAAATATCTCTTTATAGGAAATTTCTTTGCTCACAAGGTCTCCTTTATAAGAAACTAGACTAATTAAGCCTTGATTACATATTTTATTCAGCCTATAATTCCACACCAACAATTTATAGTGATTTTCCAAAATCACGTTACTGCTTCTGTCCAAAGCAAATTATTACAATTTGCTCTTAAATTTCCAAGTCCAAACACATATGAACTTACCATTTGAGTTTAAGACATATCATGACCACATCATATCTTATTAAATCAACTCATTATGTCCTATTATGATTGAATTTACTCAACGTTTAATCACTTAAAACTTACCTCGGATGTTGTCGAACGATTTCGGCGGCTATTCGACCACTTTTTCCTTCCCTTTATCGGATTTAGTTCCCCTTTGCTCTTGAGCTTAATTCAAACAAATTTAACTCATTAAAGTCTCATTTTGCTAGCTTATGGCCGAATATGACAAGGAGTTTGATAGGTCATATGGCCACCTTTTAGCATGCAAATGATATCAACACCAATCCACCTTGGCCGAATATCATCTCCATGACATAGTAAAGATTTGAACCATGGGCTATTTAGAACTCAAGCTAACTACTAAAACATGCATGCATCTCATGGAACATCATCAAACATACCTTAGTCTATCAAACCACCATAGCCGATTTCCTCAAAGCTCTTTTTCCTTCTTTTTCTTTCTCCTATTCGGCCAAGAACAACATGAGAGCTTTTCTCTTTTTTTTTTCTTTTTTTTTTGGTCATGCATGAGAATGATGAACACATTTTTTTCTCTTTGTTTTCTTCCTTCAATTTCTTATTAGTTTATTGCCCATGCTTCTTATTTTATTCTTCCATTAACACAACATGTTTCATGACATGTTTTGCCCATGCTTCTTATTTTATTTTTCCATTAACACAACATGTTTCATGACATGTTTTGCCCATCATCCCTTGTCATGGCCGGCCACTAGTACTTAAATGGGGGGAAATTGACATGCAAGTCCACCCCTTTGATTACATGCACTATTAGGCCACTTGCATTTGCCTAGCACATTTCTAAATTTTCTCACATAAGTCCTATCAACTAAATTCACATGCAATTAACTAAATCGAAGCTTAAAACTTTCACACATTTATATTCACATATTTTAGGCAATAATTATCACATTCAAATAATTTGGTGACTCGGTCTAGCGGTCCCGAGACCGCTTTCCGACTAGGGTCACTTTAGGGGTGTCACAAAGATTCGTACAATGCCATCTTTATATTCGACTGATAACTATTATTGTACACGAACTTAACAAAAAATAAATATTTCTCCCAGTTGCCTTTGAATTCTAACACACAAAAACAAAGCATATCCTTGAGTATTTGAATTACTCACTTGGACTGACCATCGGTCTTTGGGTGAAATGCGGTACTAAAATGTAACTATGTACCTAGAACCTCCTGTAACTTGCTCCAAAATCGCGATGTAAACCGCAGATCTTTATCTGAAATAATAGGAACTGGCACCTCGTGTAATCTGACAATTTCAGGAAAATATAGCTTAGCTAACCTTTTAAGGGAATAACCTGTACCTATTAGAACAAAATGTGTAGACTTCATCAGATGATCAACGACAACCCAAATGTCATCTTTCTTTCTTAGAGACAAGGGTAATCCCGATACAAAGTCCATCGTAACTCGGTCCCATTTCCATTCTGGTATCATCACTAGCTGTAATAAACCAGAAGGTACCTGATGTTTAGCTTTAACTTAGTGACATACTAAACATCTTGATACAAAGTCAGAAATCTCCCATTTCATTCTCGGCCACCAATACATCTATTTCAAATCGCTGTACATCTTATTACTTCTCGAATGAACATACAAGTTACCACTATGAGTTTCATGCAAAATTTTTCGAATTCTCTGGATTCCTTGGTACACAAACTCTACCTCTATAAAGTAAGCAATCATCGGACCCAATTTAAAAATCTAAATCAGGAGTTGACTCACACAATTTCCGTTTAGCTATTAACACATCATCGTATTTCTGAGCCTCACAAATCTGTCATAAAAACATCGGTCTAGCTTTTAACTTAGCTAAAATTGAACCATCATCGGACATCGCTAATCGCGTATTCAATGCTCGCAAAGTAAATGGAGACTTCATTCTCAGAGCAACCGCAACTACATTCACTTTACTCGGATGATAATCAATAATCAAATCATAGTCTTTCAATAGCTCGAGCCATCTGCCTTGTCTTAGATTCAAATCTTTCTGTGACATTAAATACTTCAAGCTTTTGTGATCTTTAAAAATATGACATTTTCACCGTATAAATGGTGTCACCAAATCTTTAACGTAAATACAATAGCTGCCAGTTCCAAATTGTGCGTTAGATAATTCTTTTCATGCGGATTTAACTGTTTGGAAACATAAGCTATCAGCTTGTCTTCTTGCATTAAAATCATAAATTCTTTACCCGATTCAGGCTGAACTAGAATTCATGCCTTGATCAACACTGCTTTCAACTGATTAAACTTTACCGGTATCTCTCAGACCACTCGAACTTTACACATTTTTGTAATAGTCTCGTCATCGGTGTAGACATCATAGAGAATCCCTTCACAAATCTTCTATAGTACCCGGCTAAACCTAGAAAACTTTTAACTTCAAACAAATTTCTCAAGGGTTTCCAGTCAACAACAGCTGAAATTTTGCTCGGATCAACTCTGATGCCTTCGGCTAATACGATATGTCTTAGAAAATTGACTTCCCAAAGCCAAAATTCACATTTACTTAATTTGGCAAAAAAATGCTTTTCACGCAGAGTTTGCAATACAATTCTCAAATACTCGGCATGCTCAGAATAATCTTGGGAATAAATCAAAATATCATTAATGAATACCATAACAAATCGATCTAAATACGGTCTGAAAATTCTATTCATTAAATCCATAAATACTGCAGGAGCATAAGTTAAACCAAACTGCATCACAAGAAATTCATAGTGTCCGTACCTGGTCTGGATTGTAATTTTTGGCACATCTGAATCTTTAACTCGCAGTTAATAATAACCAAAACGTAGATCAATCTTTGAGAATTCTATTGCATCTTTTAACTGATCAAATAAATTGTCAATTCATGATAATAGATACTTACTCTTGATTGTAACTTTGTTAAGCTGACGATAATCAATACACAATCTCATTGATCCATCCTTTTTCTTAACGAATAGAACAGGTGCACCTAAGGTGAAAAACTAGGTCGAGCAAAACCCCTATCTGTTAACTCCTGCAACTGTGCTTTCAACTCTTTCAATTTATAAGAGCCATTCTGTACGGTGCTATCGATATTGGTGATGTTCATAGTACCAACTCAATGGTAAATTCGACCTCTCTGATCAGTGGTAATCTAGGTAATTTTTCTAGAAACACGTCTAGATACTCATAAACCAGTGAAACTGATTCTAGCTTTAACTTAGAAACTCTAGAATCCAATGCATATGCAAGGTACACACCACAACATTTTCTCACTTGTCTTTGTGCTGACATAGCTGAAATGACCATAGGCAACACACGCAAACTATCCGATTCAATCTGAAGCTTTTCACCGTTCTGATATTTTAATACAATAAGCTTTCATCTATAATTCACAATAGCATCATGTAGAGTTAGCCAATCCATACCCAGAATCACGTCAAACTCATCAAATGGAAATAGCATCAGATCAGCCAGAAAGTTATATCCCCGAATCATCAAAGGACAATTCTTGTAGACTTTATCAACTAACACATACTGATTTGATGCTTTAACAACGAATTTAGTGGACTCAACTGGTAAACTCTTACTTGACACTAGATTCGTACATACATACGAATGGGTTGACCCCGGATCAATCGAAGCAGTAACATTAGTGTCAAAGATAGAAAAAGTACCAGTAATAACATCTAGAGCATAAACTTCCTCTCGCGCACAGATCGCATAGGCTCTAACTAGTGCTTGTGCTTATGACCTCACAATATAGTCCTTAGTCGCACTACAACTATTATCCATATTTCTAGGGTTCCTCGGTGGTCTCCCTCTCGCAACTATATTACTCAGTCGGACAGTCTAAATCTTTTCTTTTTTAGGTAACTTAGGACAATCCCAAATAAAGTGTTCATGCGAACCACATCTGAAACAAGCTCCCTCTTTCATCCAACACTCACCAAAGTGTCGTCGTCCACATCGTTGACAATCAGGCTTGTTGGCTTTAACACTGTCAGCACTCGCTACTGGCATAGCTTAAGATTTACAACTCGCATGTTGTTTACCTTGATCTCTGCTAGGATATTCCACTGAAGCAGTCAAACTATTATGATGTTCTTTCGATCTCTTCGATGATGACTGATACGACTTCCCAGTTGATCATTTTGTTGAGTTTCTAGCTTCAAAATCAAAATTTTTTTCTCTTTGCTAAGCTCCTCAGTATTATGTGCTCTACCAACTAAAACAACGAATGCTTTCAGCTCGAGAATCCCGACTAAAAGCTTTATATATTCATTTAACCAGTCTTCTAACCGTTTACACATAGCAACCTCAGTTAAAATACATTCTCAGGCATACTTACTCAACCTAATGAATTCTATTTCATATTTGGATACTGTCATACGACCATGTTTAAGCTCAAAGAATTCTTTACGTTTCTGATCAAGAAACCTCTGACTTATATATTAATTTCTAAACTCGGTTTGGAAAAATTCCCAGTTTACATGTTACCTTAACACAACAGAAACAAACGTATTCCACCATTGGTAGGCTGAATCTTTCAATAGAGATACAACACATTTAACACATTCGGCCGGTGAACAAGATAGCTCATCAACAACTCTAATCGTGTTCTCTAACCAGAATTGTGCTCACTCAGGATCATCTTCAACTGTAGCCCTGAATTCTTCTGCCCCATATTTGCAGATTTTATCAATAGGTGGATTATTCACGCGTAAAGGTTCCAAACCTTAAGGAATGACGGGAACCGATTGGGGAGTAGGTGGGGGTAGAGGTCGTTGAGTAGCTAGATTCATTCGAACAAACTCAGTGAACCACTCGTTCATCATCTATAAGAAGGCTTCCTTAGCCTCTCCTCCCCGGCCCTCAGGTACGAGCCTTGAACCACTTGATGCTGCTCCGTGAACAGAGGCTTGTGTATTACTTTCTACTTCATTAGAGTCAGCTCGGTTAGAATTCATTACTACATATTTCAAAATGTGCCAGGAGTTTTCACACTATCACAGGTTATATAACGGCATTTATTTCTAAACTCACATACGCTACATTCAGTCTGAGATTTGGCTAAACTGTAGCTCTGATACCAATAAATGTAACACCCCTAGCCCGTATCCATTACCGGATTATGGCTACGGAGCATTAACAAAAGTTAACATCATACAACAAACATTTATTTAACATATACAAAACATAGCAATATTATTGAAGCTCAAGCATATAATCCCTTATACGGGCCCTCGAGGCCCTAAAAGCACATTAGAAACGAGTCGAGACAAAATTGGAAACATATAGGATTTATTAGAAAAAGGTGTAAACATTAAAATATTAATAAAATAATTATTTCAATGTTAGATTTGTGGTCCCGAAACCACTATTTTGATTTCACTTAAAACGGGCTGTTACACTTTATATATGGAGAGTTTAGAGAGTTCAACTATGATTAAACTTAATCACTTTAATATCAAATTAATATAATATTTATCAAGATAAATATTATATTGAATTTAATATTAAGTATTATTAAAATAATAGAATGTTTATCTACAATGTAAACATTAAATTAAATTTAATATAAAACTACTAAAACAATATTATTTTTGGAATAGTTAATTTGAAATTAAATTGTCTAGTAGAGTCCCAGTAGGAGTGTAACACTTTTCACTACTCAACCACCAAAGACCAACTATCACCGGCAATCGGGATGCTATCGTAACAGCCACAGGTATCACCGTGTCCAGTAATGCAAGTGCGACACCCTTACGATTGAGCTTTTGTTGAGCTTACGGAAGGACCAATTAGACATATATAATTAGGCTATAGTGATTGCAATTATGTCCAGAAGCACCATTCTGATAATTCGCAATTACTTAATCATGGAGTTAGTCCACAATAAGTACCATGTTTGAAAAATCCTTATTGTATATTATTTACGAAAATAATTAATCCAATTTTTTTGTCCAATGATCTCGTCATGTGTGTGTGTTACCCTCATATGATATCCTTGATTCCTTTGAGTTAAATTTGTTCACTCAATACAATCCTATTTTATCTCATTATCATCATTATGTCTTCTTAATGATTAGTATGATCACTATCAATAAATGACTATGATAAATTGCTTGTTCGAGAACAAGAAACCCTTGGCCACATTTCATATTTATCAATTCACACAATGCCAATGAGAGGATATCATTAACTCTTTAATTGAGCTATGAATTTCATTATTGCTAGTAAAGCCATGTCATACACAAGTCGTGTACCCAACATACTGGCTATATGTTCGATCATCTTTAGAGCATAAGCCTCTACTTATATCAAAGCACATGAGTTGCATACGCATGGTCAGTGACTAACTTAGGATTTAGGTAAATCACGCTATGAATGTCACAAGTGAACTAGTTCACAAATGGATTCAAAATTAATTCATCTTGGGTTCAGTCTAATGTATCATTCTACCTATGAATACATCTATGTCTCTACCTGTGGAATCAACTACTCTAGTAGCCAAGACTATCCACCTCTCCGATTGGAGTTATAGACGACATAATAATCTTTCTCAATATTTGAATCAAATGTTCACTTTGATTCTTTTACGGGATTACGAACGTATTTAGATTATCTACTGAAGTAAGTTGTATTTCTCACAATGCCATTTATCTTTAGTTTGAACTTAGACAATCAATGAGCTAATATTTGCTTGTCACAATTTTGCTATGCATGCAAAATATAAAAAATAGAAATACAAAAGATATAATAGTGAAATGTGAAACTAACTTTATTTATTCATTGTTCAAATAAATAGAAAACAGATACATGTTTACTATACTATAGGCACATTTTCCAACAAGATTGCAGCGACCACTGCCTTGGTATGAAGAAAACACCGATAAAGCTCAGGATTTCTACTCTATTATAAGGAATAACTTCTCTCCATTCTTCTAATCTAAAGATAGTAGGATTTTTGAAAAGAGAGAGGGAGAAACAGAGAGAGAAAGAGAGATAGTTGTTCTAGTTCTCCTTAGTCCTAAGTTGAAAATACTTATTGGAGAAAGAAGAAAAACTCTTCTTTCAATCCTGGTCACCCAGATTTATACAACCCTTGTTCGTATGATAACTTAACACGGGTTACAACCCTAATCAAGCTTTCATATGGGTGTTTCACACCTGTATGGAAACGTGTATAACATTCCAATCTTTTCATTTTTTATTTGTTCGATTATTCATTTCTAACTATTTTGTTAGTGTATAACTTACACATTAACTATAATAATTCGGGGTGCCTTCACCTTAGCGACATCCCTTAACACTTACGAACCCTTGACAACTTACTGAGTTCCTTTCTTAGAAATCCCTAATCACTCCTGAGCTAACTATTCACCTTACCTTTTTTCGCCAAAAGCATCTTTGGATGTATGAAACCATGTCAACCTATCCTCTTCAGAGACTTCACCCAGGGGCGCACTCGTTAATTTTAAGTCTCAGTCAAATCTAGCATCTCACTTTCTCACAATCTGTTAAAAAATTCTTGCAATATTCAAATATCATGGCTTACCTGGCTGGGTGTTACAGTTTTGGTTAATAGAGTGTACAAAAGGTGCCCCTTGATGATTGAAGAACGTATTTTCTTCGTTGATGTGGTGGAATTGCCCTTTTATGGGTTTGTTATAATCTTGGGAATGGGTTGGTTGAGTGAGCATAAAGCCAAAATAAACTTCGCATTTAAGAGGGTCACATTGTGAATTGGTGAAGGGGTGGAAATTATTATGGTTGGTAAGAGCTCAATTCTTGTCCAATATGGTCTTAGAAATTAGGGCAAAGAAGTTGATAGGGAAATGTTGTAAAGCCTACCTCGCCTATGTGGTGGGTTCACCAAGCAAACTGATAAGAGTTCACGACATCCACACCGTGAAAGAGTATCCTAATGTATTTCCAGACGAGCTACTTGAAATACCCCCAAATTGTGATGTGGAATTCTCCATTGAGTTATACCCAAATAGTTCGCTAGTATCCATTACACCTTATTGAATGGAACCAAAAGAGCTTAAGGAACTAAAGATCCAACTAGAAGAGCTGCTCCATAGGGGTTTCATTCAAACAAGTGTGTCACTACGAGGATTGCCAGTATTGTTTGTATAGAAGAAAAATGGCAACCTGAGAATGTGCAATGACTACAGACAGTTGAATAAATTGACTGTCAAAAATAAGTACCCATTGCCACAAATTAACGATTTGTTCAATTAGCTACAAGGTGCCACAGTGTTTTCAAAGATAGGTATGCGATCATGGTACTACTAGCTTATGGTAAAGGAAATAGATGTTTAGAAGATCACTTTTCACACAAGGTAGGGCACTACAAATTCTTGGTTATGCCCTTTGGATTAACAAATGCATCTGTCGCATTCATGGACTTGATGAATCCAGTGTTCCACGAGTACTTGGACCAATGTATGGTGGTCTTCATAAATGATATCCTGGTGTACTCATGAACTGATGAAGAATATGATGCTCATTTGCAAATTGTGTTATAAATTTTACAAGAGAAGTAATTTGTTCACGAAGTTTAGCAAATGTGTATTTTCTTTAAAAGAAATAGCATTTTTGAGTCATATGGTATCAGCAAAGGAAGTTTGCGTGGACCTAAAGAAGATTGAGGTAATCTTGAGGTAAAGATTGCCAAGAAGTGTCACAAAGGTACAAAGCTTTTTAGGGCTCACAGGTTACTATCACAGATTTGTTGAGGGATTTGCCACTATCACGGCACCCTAAACAAAGCTATCATAGAAAGATGAGGAGTTCACATGCACGGAAGAAAGACAAAAGAGCTTCGAGAAACTTAAGGCGATACTCACTAAAGCACCTGTGTTGGTTCAACCAGAACCTGGGAAAGACTTTATAGTCTATAGTGACGCATTGCACATGGATTTTGGTTATGTGCTACTGTAGGAAGGAAGGGTGGTGGCCTATGCCTCCAAATAGTTGAAGCCTCATGAACGAAACTACCTAACGCATGAGCTAGAGTTAGAAACAATGGTGTTCGTACTCAAGATTCGGTGACATTACTTGTACGGTGAATGGTGTACTATCTATACAGACCATAAGATCCTCAAGTACTTACTCACACAGAAAGAACTGATCTTGTGAAAAAAGAGGTGGATAGAGATACTAAAAGACTACGATTGTGTGATAGAATCTCACCTAGGAAAGGTGAACGTGGTCATAGATGCTTTAAGTAGAAAATCAGTGAGTGAGGTATGAGCACTATTTTCATGTTTAAGTGTGACAGAAGATGGGGGACTGCTTGCATAATTACAGGTGAAACCCTCCCTTTCATAGCAAATAAAATAAAAGGAAGCCTTAGATGAGGATTTGGCGAAGGGGTTCACCAAGTGGAATAAGGAGTTCAGGGGGACTTCGCACTGATTAAAAAAGTGATACTTTGTTTCCTATAAAGACTTTACATGCCTTTTGATAAAGAACTTTGACAATCAATCCTTACAAAAGCTCACAACAACCATTATGCATTACAGCTAGTGAGAAACAATATGTACCATGACCTTCGTGAATTGTATTGGTAGCCTAGGTTGAAATGAGTTGTTACGATCTATGTGGAAAAGTGTCTTATTTGTCAAAAGATGAAGGTTGAGCCTTAGTATCCTTTAGGATTGCTGCAACCACTCAAAATTCTAGAGTGGAAATGGGAAAGGATCACCATAGAATTTTTTTTAGACTTGTCACTCATCTCGAGAAAGAAAGATGTCATATGGGTGATTGTGGATCGCCTTACTAAGAGTTTGCACTTTTTAGAATTCCACACCACTTATACTCTACAAAATCTAGCAAAGTTATACATCGCAGAAATAGTATGACTTCATGGCGTGCCAATTTCCATTACCACCAATCAATATCCACGATTCACATTGAGATTTTGGAAAAGTTTACAAGAAGCCTTAGGTTCAAAATTGACTTTCAGTATTGCCTATCAACCATAGACAAATGTTCAATTAGAGAGGGTGATACAAGTACTAGAAGACATGGTACGAAACTATATGGTGGAGTTCACAGTAAGTTGGGAATGATATCTGCCCTTGGTAGAGTTCGCATATAACAATAGTTACTAAGAAAGTATCCAAATGGCCCTCTTCAAGGCATTATATAGAAGGAGTTTTCAAACACCTTTTTGTTGGGTAGAGTTAGATGAGAAGTGAATGGCTGGACCAAATCTAATTTGTGAAATAGAAGATAAGGTGAGAGTGATATGCAAAAGATTGAAAGTTGTTTCAAACAGACAAAAGTCTTACACTGATCTAAAATGACGAGACATAGAGTACCAAGTAAATGAGCAAGTATCGATCCTTATGAGGTGGTTGAAACGATTGGTCCAATAACTTACCGACTTAAGTTGCCACAAGAATTAGAGCAAATTGATGATGTTTTTCATATGTCTATGTTAAAGAAGAATCGCATGGACCCTTTTCACGTTATTTCAGTAGATGACATTGATGTGAGACCTAGTCTTACTTATGATGAAGGGCCCATGGAAATCTTAGCTCACGAAGAAAAGGCTCTACGATTAAGAAGATACCTTTAGTTAAAGTGTTATAGCAAAATCACAAAACCAATGAAGCTACTTGGGAAATAAAGGAAGCCATGAGATGCTAGTACCCTCACCTATTCTAAACATAGGAAATTTCGAGGACAAAAATTACTAACGGAAGGAGAGTTGTAACATTCTAAAGTAAGGCCTAGATGTATGGGGCCAGGGGAGTTGAGTTCTCGAAAGATTTTGGTGAACAAGAAATCGCCCAAGAGTGTGACAAATAGGTACTCGTCAGTAAGACTGGTAAATAGGGGTTCACTAGAAGAAATGGCAACATGTATACGCCAAAAGATTGGTGAGCAAGTGTAGGACTAGCAAGTTCGGTAGGCTAAAGTATGCAAATAAGCTTGGTGAGTAACAGTTCTCCAGAAGGCTTGGAGAGCTAGAGTACGCCAAATATTTTTGTAAACTTAGATCGCCAGTAAGCTTGGCAAAGTAGGGGTCACCAGTCGGTTGGCGAACTACAGCCTTGGGTTGTGAATCATAAGTAAGAATGGTCAAAGTAGATTTATGCCTCGATTATGAAGGTCAGCTTACATTTCTCTTTGCAAGACTATCCATGCATGTAGTTAAATCTTACTTCTATTACAATTAGAGAATCATAAGGACATTAAGACATTTAGAGTCTATAAATTAAGCCCTTGCCATTAAGGGAGTAACATATTCTATTCTCCTAAATTTATTGTTGATCGTTCTATCGACAAGCCCTAAGAGCCCAACACTTAGAAATCAAGAACCATTTTTAAGCAAAGTTAAAGGAATAACAAATCTTGTCCAAGTTTTCAAACAAAATTGGTGAGTGTTTAGAGATCGCAACTTGTATGAGCGAACCATAATATTAATCAGGAGCTTAGGTTTTGACCTAAGTTCTGAGAAGTAAGTCTTTTCTATTACTTCATTTAACGAAAGTATTTAAATATGTGATCTCATGAAAAGTAAAATGTGAGCTCTATACAATGAGCTTTACATGATTATGTGTTTTGTGAGCTCTATCTTAAGTAAATTTTTTAGAATAACCTTCTGAATATGTTGGATCTAATGGAATGTCATAGGATTGTGAGTACTCACCTATATGTTTCATGTTGTGGGTGTTAAGGCCCTAGGACAAGTTGGAGAGATATGGAAATGTCGAGCTAAGCTCAATTCATTGGGACATGTTGGTGTGTTGGAAAGTGTTTAGCCTTGTGCCACACTTATGAGACATGTTAAGGACTCATTGAGTCATTTTGAGGCATTATAAGGAGGTCTAGTTATCCAACTAGAATGAACAAGTGAATAAGAATGTGATTTTCAGTATACTATGTTTTTACAAAGCTGAATAACTGTAAGTAATTGCGAACCAAACTTCACACAAGTATGGCAAACACACAAGTATGGCGAACCTATCTTACCTATGTTTCTACTTAACTTATGCTTTGTGCTTACTTTGTGGTTATTATTCTTTCTCGTTTTTTCACTAAATTCACAAGGACTCACACATTCCTTCTTAAACACCACAGTTCAGTAGATCGCAAGGTGAGCAACTGCGAGACAAGTGATCCAAGCGAAGCATACATGCTGGAAAGGTAGAGCAAGTGAACCATGAACCAAAGAGGCAAGGCGAGATAATCTGTTTGGGCTTAGAGATATAAATCTAATGACCTAGCCAAGTGATATAGAATATAGCAAATTACCTTATGTTTCTCTATGTTTTCTTTAAAGTTAAAGTGCGAGACGTTAATGTTTGACAAAAGCATCTGATATTTAAAAATGTTATTATATACCAAGTTTTCTTTGATGTTCACTTAATTCTCATGTTCCTATAACTTTCTCACACATTTGTTTCTGAACCCTTGTTACCTTAAGTGGAAGCATGTAAAAACCATATTGACTATCTTATTAACGTTCGCCAAATTATTATTACAATTGTTGGTGTCAAAGTGCAAACCCTAAACATAGTGAACCATATCTAGCAAAACCTTAACATATTGTGACAATATTACTTAGGGGGAGTTTGCAAACCATATTTTGTTCTAATACCTT
Organism: Gossypium hirsutum; assembly: GCF_007990345.1. Taxonomy (NCBI): domain Eukaryota; kingdom Viridiplantae; phylum Streptophyta; class Magnoliopsida; order Malvales; family Malvaceae; genus Gossypium; species Gossypium hirsutum. The sequence goes on from NC_053443.1 coordinate 45,607,446, forward strand.
ATTGTTGTGCGAACCCTCTCTGGAAAGACTTAAGAATCTTTGAGTATATAGCACTTAGCAAAGTCATTAAGCGAACCCCTAGTGGAAAATAGGTGAACCCTTATGTGAAACCTTACTTGTTAAAGTATGTGAACCCTTATTTGCTGCAAGTTGTCACTAAATGAAACATGGTTAAGTGTTTTATCTTCATGAAATTCCGCTATATGTGAATAACTTATGCATATATTTATATTTACATGGTGGTGTGAAGGAGGTTAGGTTGGGATTTAACAAAGAGTCACTATGTTAGCTAATGTGGAGTTTCATATCTTAGGTTTGGCAATCAGACTAGGTATGGGGTGTTACAGTAATAGACATACATAAGTTACAAACAACACATTCAAAATACTCACAAAAACATAAATGAACCTAGGTTCGCAAATGCTGGACTTTTAATGAACCTAGTTTTATTTGTTGAAAACCTTTCTGAATATCAATAGAGAAAGAAAATCTTACCTTTATTTTCTAAAAGCTAATTCCTGGGTTCTTAGAACTCAATAACAAAATAATCAAAAAAGAATTTAATAGAATAACGGAATATGAACTTTCTAATGGAAAGGTGCTTAATTTATAGGCACATGGTGTTTTAATGTTTTTAGGATACTCTAGTTGTAATAGAAGTATGAAATAATTACGTGTAGGAATAGTGTTGTAGTACATATTGTCTTCCTAATTAGGTATAACTGCTCTTTTTCATACGTGGCCAAAATTAGTGACCCCAGTTCGCCATCCTACTAGTGAACCCCTGTTCGCCAATCACACGACAATCTTAGCTTGCTAGGCCTAAACTGATATTTGCAATTCGCCAAGCCTACTAGCGACATCTGGTCACTAAATCTTCTGGTGAATACATGTTTGACAATTCATTTGGCGAACCCCTATTCAACAGACCTACTGGCAAATACCTGCTCGCTTGACCCTTTGGCGAACACTATCTTACCAAATCTATTGGAAAACCAGTTTGCCAAGCACAAACTTCTAGTCCCTACTGTGGGATGTTTACAAGGACTACCTTAGGTGAAAATTTTGTAGGGAATTAAACAAGGAAGTGGGTTTTGTCAGAACTATATAGCGGGGGGAAGTCTACTTGAGACTATCTAATATGGAAGTCTGCCAAGGGAAATCTAAGAAAGAGATAGTTTGTTGGGAACTATCTTATATATGAAATATCTTAGTAGAATGGTCTGAAGTGGGAAAGTTCTATAGGACTATCTTGGAAGTACAAGTCCACAAAAAAAGGGTGTTTATCAAACAGCCAAATCTCATATTCAAAACCGCAAATGAGGATGGTAGATTGAGTCTTCCTAGAGGAAAGGTCTATGCAAATGATAATTTAAAAGAAGATAATCTTCAGGGTAATATGGTAAACATATGTCAAGTTTAGTGTGGAATGAACGGATCAAGGTAAGGATTTGTTGATGTGGCAAAGACAATTACAAATCTGCCAGTAGTAGTAGTTGACAATCTGTATATTCGCATGTATGGTTATCTTTGATGAGTTGAGTCAGGAAGATAAAATGGAAGTTTAACAGCCTGATTTTTAGTGGTGACGAAATAGTAGTTTCAGGACAATAAATTTTCCATCATCTCGACTCGTAAACATTAATTTTAGAATATTTATAGAGTCATTAAAGTCATATTAAAATTTGGTTCGGAGATATTAACGTTTAGTTAGCTAACTAAGTAAAAAGGACTAAATTGTAAAAGGTGTGAAATATAGTAATTATAACATTTAAGTGATCAAATAGCCTAATATTTAAATAAGGAAGGACCTAAGAGGTAATTTAACCTTAGTTAAATTGTTTGGACAGGACTAGCATTAAAAATGATAGAAATGTTAAACATTTGATGGTAATTTTGTAATTATAATAAAATCAAAACAAAATTAAGTAAATAAAATAGTCTTCTTCTTCATTTTGTTTTCCTCCATAGGCGAAACCATCAAAATACTAGCTTGGAGAATTGGCCAAACTAATTTATTGAATGTGAGTGATTCCTAAACTCGTTTCTTGTAATTTCTATGTTTTTAAAATCGTTGCAACTAGGTCCAGGTAGCTCGTGCCATCGTTTTTGAATCTTTTAAAAATTTTAGAAGTTTCCATTGATGAATCTTGAATTTTTTTATTGTAACCATGTACTTGAAGCTTTGGTTGTGTTGTTTGGTGATTTTGTGAAATGATTTTTGTTAGATTTTGATTTTAGAATTAAATTGTGGAAATGTCAAAATTTTAGGGTTTGATAGTGAATTTGATGTTTATTAGGGACTACTTAATAGCCTAGTATATTCGGCTGGAATATTTACTTGAGAAAAATGGTTAATTTGATGATTTTCAGGTTAAGGGACTAAATTGAAAAAGTTGTAAAAGTTAAGGGAAATTTTGTAAATTTAAAAATAAAAGAGTATAAAATATAAAGTGAATTGAAAGGTGAAACGTAATCTAATAATTAAGAAATTTTACATTTTAGATCAAGACCCAATTGATACTCATGAAAAAAGAAAAATTATAGAATAGTCCCTAAAGTTTTTCAACTACTACAATTCTGTCTACGTAAGTTCGTACAGTTCATAACTTAACATATTTATAGAATGTTTGATGATAATATGTAATGTGATAATTATATTTGATTATAAATGTTGTATGTTATTTGATAAAAATTGTTGAAATTCTATGCTTGGATTAGATTGAACGTGGGATAGAGTACAATCAAGATTTGGTGTGCTATGGGGGATTGGAGTGGATACGGTTGTGGAATGATATATATATGTTTCCCGAGTAAATTGAGGTTCAGCATTTGTTGTGGCCACTCGTGTTATACTCTCTATTTTAGTGTGTTTCGATTGGATTAGCTCTTCCGAGCCATTAGTGTGTTTTTGATGGATTAGCTCGTATGAGCATTTGGTGTGTTTTGGATGGACTAGCTCTTATGAGCATCTGGTGTGTTTTGGTGGGATTACCGATGTACTCTTATCCATAAGTCATTCATTGAGTTGAAAATCTTGGTAAGGTATATTGTTTAAAAATTTTGATAGATTTGTCATAAATTTGTGTATTGAATTAAACTTTTATGATTTACCGGTTGATATTGTGGATGGTAGGAAACATTCATGGTTGTATTATTAATTGATTTGTTTTACTTACTTCAGTAAGATTTATCATTTTAATACGTCGAACTTCCTAAGCTTCATTGAGATTACTAGTGTTATTTGTTGCTTTTGTAGATACTCGGAAGGTTGAACGATCTGATTAGCACTCAAGTCACACTATCCATAAATTTTGGTAGTTTTTGGAACATTTATTTCAGATTATATGGCATGTAATAGGCTTGTATGTCAATATTAACATTTTGGGTGTGTAAAATGTTAAGTAAGATCTTATGCATATATTACTAACTTATATGATACATGTGAATGAGGTAAAATGTTCCAATACAAATATGAATTATATGTGTAAATTATATGTTGTGTTTGAGGTACCTATTATAGGTACATTAGTTAGGTGTTATATTTGATGAATTGATAAGTTGTGTCTGATGTTTTATTTTGATGTACAATTGTATATATTTGTGGTAGCAATGAGGATACACTGGTTAGGCACTTAGGATGTTGATTTGGCATGTTTTTGGCTTCATTAATGTCACTTTGAATAGGTCTTTTGGCTGGTAAATGGTTTACTTAGGGTCAAAATAAGCTTGAAATGGTAAACTTATTGATTAAGGTTCATTTTGGGACCACACAACCTGAGACACAGGCATGTGACTCAGCTGTGTGAGACATACGACCTAGCAACACGGGCGTGTGTAATTTGTTGAGTACTTAGGGTACAAGTTAGTTAGTTACACGGCTTAACACATGGGCACGTGACATGGCCGTGTGACCCTACTTAGAGAGTTACACTGGTGAAGACATGGTCTGGGACACGGCCATGTGTCCCTAGTACGATTGTTACATGGCTGAAACACGGGCTTGTGTCTCAGCAATGTGAGTCACACGGTCATGTGACTCCTCTTTTACAAATTTTTGCAATTTTTTCTCAGATTTTTCTAATGTTTTCAATTTAGTCCTGAATCGTTTCTAAGGTATTTTTAAGGCATCGAGGGCTCGATATAGGGGTCAAATGTGTATGTATAATTGACTTATAATATGTTTATGATAATGAATGAATTTATGTTTAAATGTTTTGTTTTTATAGTAATGCTCTGTAACCCTAATCCAGTGATGGAAATGGGATACGGGTGTTACAGGAAGCCTAAGATGGAGCCAGTCAAGGTTAAGCCACAGAAAAAGGTTGCTTGAAAAAGTACATTGACAATTAGGTCAACTGGCATGTCCACCAACGATAATTTTAGAGAACGCATGGGTGTCGGCCATGCTATTCAAACTATAGAATCTTCTAAGTGAACTAGTGAGTTTTAATTCTGTACTTTTATCCTTATTTATCCGAAAAAATAGATTCTTTTATGATTAATGTCATACAAAATCTCACTAAGTCCATCTAAACTTACGATTGTACTGCCTTGTGTGTAGGGTTAAAGGATGACTCAAGAGTCATATGGAGGGACCAAGCCAGAATCTACATGGCTCACGTGAAAGGTGTCATACCTATATCGTGTATATAGAGTGGCACCCTTAAAGGCTATACCTCGGGGACTTGGTTAAGTGTATTGTCTAAGTTAATTCTAAAGTTGTATATTAGGTGTAAAAATATGAGCCTAGCATGACTAAGTGATTGTAAAACTTTAGTACTTGTTTATTAGTGATTTTTATTTGAAGTAAATTTTTGAAATGTATAGTTAATCGGAGTCTCAGAATAAATTTGTATGGTGAACATTTGTTAACAATTCGTTGTTGTCTAAGTTTATTAATAAAGCTAGTTTGAAAAGTGGATTATGTATCTCGGGTTAATTATGACTCGGGTTAATTATAACACTTGGTACCCGGACCTGGCAATTGGGTCGAGTATAGGGTGTTACATCCTATGGCATGCCAATGATATCCAGTCATTCCAAGATATCACAATGCCAACATTTTCATTCATACACACATTTACTTACTATTTTTTGCACACTTTCACTTGCCAAAAACACTTATACACAGCACTTTCACAATCACTTTTAATGCACTCAAAAGTGCTATCTCAATTTCTCAGAGAGCCACTTTCAATTTAAATCACTTAGGTGTGCATAAAACTAGCAAGCCACTTAACATTTACTTTCAAATACACATATCACATGCTTAAATATCTCACATGTATCACATATCACAATATACAAGCATCACATGTAATATTAAATAGATGGAGTAGGAAAACTTACACTTGAAACTTAGATTAGATGGTTAGGCCAACCTAAGCTCCCATTTAACTTCAGTAACCATGTCTAAAAGCAGCAATTTTGATCACTCACCTAGTTGATTCCACTTGTACTCAAAAGCTCAAACAAGCTTTTCTTTCCCTTCCGTCTTGCTTGTAGAGGCTCTTGATGAATCCGACACTTTGCATACATATTACAAGCAATGTAAACACATTATGAACAGCCACAAATACATTCAAGTCACATTAAAAACATAGATCTAAGGTCTTCTTTCTCAATACCGAAATCTTGCTAGTTTTACTAAAATAAGAGATTTCCTTGGTTAATTTTTGTTCCTAATCCCCAAACAAATTTTTAAACATCCTAAATATCATATTATAATAGATCTAAGCCACCAATTTCATCAAATTTCTTGTATCTAACTTTTTGGAAAATTAAGCTTACATGAACATTAAAAGAGGGAAAACTCTCAATTCATAAAAATTCTTTAACAATCTACTAAATTGAGTTCATAAACCTTAAAATTAGTTCAAAATAAGTTGAAAATCAATTTAAAAAAAAAGTTAACTTAATATTTTGGATTTCACCATTTTTTATTCAAAATTTGATTTAAAAGTTTTAGATCTATTGAAATCTTGTAATAATTTATCGAATCTAAAATTATAAAAACAACAAGCTTAGAATTATCAATAAGAATCAAAATGTTACCTCAATTTGAGAAGAACGATGAGTTGTAGATCTAATTCGATGAAAGACTAAAATGATGAAGAAAGGAAGAGCTTTCTTTAAAATTGAAGGAAAATTTGGTGTTTGGAAGGCTAGAAAATCAGTAGAGATGAGTTAATTTGAGAGAAAATCTCAAATTTTTTATTTGAGAATTTTTTTCAAATGGAAGGATAAATAGAGGAAACTGATGTGGGTGGTTTAAATAGGCAAACCAATTTTTAAAAATTGGGAAATTGTCCTTTTGGCCACTTTTAGTTTTCACCCTTTTTCAAATCAATCCTAATTTTTAATTAAAACTCATTTCCTTAATTATTTTGAAATCCTGTTTCATTTTTAAAATCTGTTTTAAGAAAATTAATTCCCGAATCTCTAATTTTAAATTTCCCAACCTAAATTTTTAATCTCGATTATTATTTTATAATATTTTGCTTAATTAATCACTACGATCCTAATTTAAAAATCAGAACTGAATATTTGATCTACTAAACCTATTCTACTAACCTATTTTTTGGGAATGTGATATTTTAATTGAATTAATGTGACTTGACTGATGATATCAACTAACCCTCAAAACGTAAACACAAAATTCTCTAAAAGTGTTATGAGTTTTAATATCTAATGAATGTATTTTCTAATGTTGTAAAAGAGCCTATTTATATGCTAAATTCATAGGTCAAATAATAAAAAAATAATCTAGACTAATTAGAGTTTGATTGAAACAAATAAATAGAGTTTAATTAAAAAATTATTTCTCAAATTTAACTGAAATAGGAATCATACTCAACAATTATTACTATAATGGTTTCTATTTCACTATTATTTTATCCAATTATTAACTTTTCTTTTATTGATTGTACAACATACAATCAATTAGTTGTTTATATATTCCATTATTATTTTATTACCTTAACGTGATTATTATATGGTTATTTAGGCACATGTTTGTTGTGAAGGTTGCTTCCTCTTTTCTTATCAGATGGAGCAAATAAATAGATTAAAAGCCAATAGTACGGGAGTAGCTTCTCCCTACAGCATCTGAAAACAAATTATCCCTAATACACAAGGTGGTTCATAGCAGTTAACAACAAAACCAAAATCGAACACTTTGATAATCTGCGGTTCTATAGAGCTATTGCCCAATGTAGCCAAAATATCTGCACACCGATTTCCTTCTCTACAGATGTGCTTCAAAGTTGCAATTTGGAAACCATTAAGGAGCATCTTCTAATTTTGAATCAAAGTAATGACCATTTGGTTATCAATCCTATCATTATTAATAAAACTAATAACAACAGAAACATGAAGTTCAATTTCCAGACAGTTGATTCTAAGTAATTTAGCGAGGTTGATACCTTCTCAAATATCCCATAGTTCAGCTTTTTATACTATTAGCCCTCAGGATATGCCTCACCACTCCTCTAACTCAATAACCAGTTGGAAAAAAACTGATCTAAAAACGGTTGTCTAGCACAACGGAAAATTAAAATTTTGAAAACCAACTCAATTTGTGATATTTAGAGCAATACATTTTAGACTGAAATGTACCTGTGTTTTTAGATAAGCGAATCCTTAAAGTTTTTTGGCCTTTCACCAAACAATCTTCTCTGCTATTCTCATACCACGAACTGCTTTGAGTGTGGGCTTGAACCAATCGAATCAAAACACAAAACTAGAAAAAAATTTCTTTACTTTTGGGGTGAGAACGAAATTTCTCTCTTCAAAATAGAAAGTGACAATATTTTTATTCCGAAAAAATATATAATAGTTAAGAATAAATTCTCTGTATTTTTTGATAGAGTAAAAATATCTTCAAGTTATGGAAATAGCTCTACCGGCGTCATCTATTTATAGGGAAAGAAAGTGGAACCCTTGTTGAATTGTAGAGGTTTATTTTAAATAGAAAATTAACTTCCTAGAGGGTGTGCTAATAGGGTGTGCTTACCATCAATTGTATTATGATGGGGATTCGGGCCTCTCATTGTATTAGGCCTAATTATATGTGTTTTCTAGACTTTTAATGCAACACTTTATAATTTAATCCAGCCCAATACATAATTTTATATTTTCCAAAAATAATATTAATTTTCTAATTAAATAATTTTCTCATCTCAATTTTACCCCCAGTAAAATTATGAAGATTTTACCCCTAGTAAAATTTTGAGAAAATATGTTTATTATTTTACAACTTAACTTGTTTGCTATCATCAAATGATTTATTTTCATTTTTCGAGCTTTAAAACTACTCAAAAATATAAACTCATTCTTTCGATCATTTCTGAGTAATCCATGTACAATTGCAAAAATGAATCATTTCTCATTCTCATTTTCATTTTCATTTTCATTTTCAATTTCATTTTCATTTCAAGAAAACCACATTCATTTCCAAATGATTTGATTTCTCCATTTTGGAGAAAACCATAATCATTCATGAATGTTTTTCATTTCTCTATTTTTATTCGTTCTACTCATTTCGATTCAAACATGTAATTCATTCTAGTATCAACGAGCTAGGAGATGGACCATTTGGACATATGTAATAAGGGATCAAATGATTTATAATTAATTTCATGCTTTTTCCTATTAATTATAAACTCATTTAGTCACGAAATCATTTCACTATAGTATCGTGACAGAGCTCTCCCTAACGACATACCAATGCTCGTCCAATGACCTTGTCATAAGTGTGTTACCCTCACAGTATATCCTTGATCTCTTTGGGATAATATCCGTTCTCCCAATATGATCATATTTCATCTCATGGAAACCATTACATCTTCCTTCATGTAAAGTCAATCACTATCAAATAGTGATCAAGTCATCCATCACAAAGACGAACGACCCGTGGCCACGTTTACTTTTCATCAACCATGTAATGTCTATAGAGGATATCATTTACCCATGTCTCAGGCTATGAATTCCACTGTTGTGAATGACGCTACATACTGCAGAAGTCATACACCTAACACACCATCTTTCAGTTTTCATTTTCATTTTCATTTTCATTTTCATTTCAAGAAAACCACATTCATTTCCAAATGATTTGATTTCTCCATTTTGGAGAAAACCATAATCATTCATGAATGTTTTTCATTTCTCTATTTTTATTTGTTCTGTTCATTTCGATTCAAACACGCAATTCATTCTAGTATCAACGAACTAGCAGAGGGGCCGATTATACATATGTAATGAGGGATCAAATGATTTATAATTAAGTTCATGTTTTTTCCTATTAATTATAAACTCATTTAGTCACGAAATCATTTTACTATAGTATCGTGACTGAGCTCTCTCTAATGACATACCAATGCTCGTCCAATGACCTTGTCATAAGTATGTTACCCTCACAGTATATCCTTGATCTCTTTGGGATAATATCCGTTCTCCCAATATGATCATATTTCATCTTATGGTAACCATTACATCTTCCTTCATGTAAAGTCAATCACTATCAAATAGTGGTCAAGTCATCCATCACAAAGACGAACGACTCGTGGCCACGTTTACTTTTCATCAACCATGTAATGTCTATGAGAGGATATTATTTACCCATGTCTCAGGCTATGAATTCCACTATTGTGAATGACGCTACATACTGTAGAAGTCACACACCCAACACATCAGCTTTTGGCTCCTTATCTATTCGAACTCAGGCTTTTACTTACATCAAAGTGTACGAGTCACGCATACATTGTCCATCATCCACTCAAGATTTAGGTATGTCACACTATGAACATAAAAATCAAATAGATCCATAAAAAATTTAAGTTTATTCTACTTCGGTCCAGTCCAATGTTTTGCTAATCCAGTCAAGCATGTCTATGTCTCTATATTCTAAGAGTCAACCTTTCTAATTCCCAAGACAAAGCATCTCCCCAATTGGAGTTGATAGATGACATATTTGTAATACCCCAAACTCGGCTTAAAAGTTATGATTGGTTACTAAGGAATTACATCAACTCATTCACAGCTTTGGTTTAAATTAAACTCAGTGCATATTTTGAAAGTACTGACATTTGTAAACCATTTCAAGAATTAAAACAGTCATTTCCCAAAACAGAAACATTTTATTTTTAGAAATTACTTAAATGACTACCTAATCTTGCAGCGAAAAATTTACCAAAGTTTAAGTTACTTGAAAATTGCAATCTCAATAAGTGAAATGTATAGCTCGCCAAATGGGCATATTTTGAATCATTCGTTACAAATTTTCATAAAACCCATTTCAATTTGTAGCAGAAATCCTTAGCTTGTTTTAGTTTTGAAAATCAAAATCTAACTTGTTAATTTGTGTGATTTGCAATTTTATGCTTGAAAATATTAAATGTCAACGATAAAACTAAGAACCAAAACCAGACCCAAAAACAGATTACAGTCCAAGAATAATCAAAACATAAACGCACATATATTTTAATTGGTAATCAATTTGAGCTCCCGCACGTTGTCTAGTTCTAAGTTAGATGCTAACCTGAAACATATTAAACAAACGAGTGAGCTAAAAGATAGTGTGTAACTTAACCCATATACAGTACTTTCCTTACCATAACATGCATAGTTTGTAACTATCATAACAGAGTTTTACTTATAGCGTTCACATATGCAAATAACATATCAAAATTTCAAATATCTAGAGACATATATCATATCAAAATGTTATATTTTCAGAAGCATATACATATCAAATCAGAACAAATCCTAACCCCATCCGCTACACACCATCTCTTTGCAACCAATCACACCAATATGTGGCGGTGTGCCACTCTTAAATATGTAGCTAAGCTACCAAATGAATATTTGTGGTCTAACCGCCATAATTGCAGTAAAACTGCCATATAACATTTAAAAGTTTGTTTTTAGTTAAATCGAAACAGTGATTTTGGGATAACAAATCTAACATTGAAATAATTATTTTATTAATATTTTAATGTCTACGTAATGTTATTAGCATCGCACAAAAATTTTGTTAAGAAATTTTATCGTTTGCATGCTTAATCTGATAAAAAGGATTAAATTGCATAAGGTGCAAAATTTGAGCTCTATTAGTAAAAGGTGTCAAATTGCTATGAAATTGGAAAATGAATGGCCTTAAATCGTAATTAGACCATTTTTTTAAGTGGACAAATATGGGCAATAAATTAAGTAATTTGGATGTTAATTAATAAGGTTAAAAATGTAATTTAGTAAAACAACTTAAATTAAAATAAAATAAAAGAAAGATATCATCTTTCTTCTTTTTCATCAACCAAAAATAGGGCTTAAGGAAGCCATAACCAAGCTCAAACATTTGGCCATCTTTCTCCTTGTGCATGTAAGTTTTTGTTCCGTTTTTAATGATTTTTATGTTTTTAGAGTCATTGTAGCTTAATCTAGCTAGCCCGGGGACTAATTTGCAAAATTGTTAAATGTTTAGGGTTTCACCATAAATGTATTTGTGTTTTTCATGATGTTTATGGAAGAAAATGAATGGTTGTTCTTAGATACACAACTTTTGTTAAGAGATTTTTTTTGAATTTGTCAATTAGGGATTAAATTGAAAAATAGAAAAATATTCATGGTAAAATTATGAAAAAAATGAAATATAGGGCTTGCTAGGGACTTAAGTAAAATTAGGCTATAGTGGGTTGGCACTAAATTGCATGAATTTCATTTTATAAGCTTAAGGACTAAATTGTGATGAATTCAAAATTATAAAGGCAAAAATGTAAATTTTCCAAAGATGTAATTGAATAGAATGGTGTTTGAATGAGTTGAATTTGATTATTTAGATCAAGAAAATCATCTACGGATTTAGATCGGGGAAAGGAAAAAGTGTTGGATTAGTCGATCGTATTTCTTCGTTTGTGATTGAGGTAAGTTCGTACATTTAATTAAAGTTTTAATACACTTGAATTAAATGCTATTATGTTGTATTATGATATTACGACTCTACGAAAATATCCAATGAAGTTTTGATGACTTTCGAATCATGTTTGAACCTTAGGAATATATAGGATACAAGTGACATGTTATTAGGGGTTGTCGTGTTTCAGGTGCTGGTCCTGAACGTCGTACCGGTGGCTGAGTTTCCAGCATGTGCTACAGTTACTTGACAGCTTATGTGAGCAGCACCGTGTAGCTACATTCTAACTAACAGCTTGTGTGAGCAGACCCACTTATGGCTCGAGAGTGAGCATCCATATGAGAAAAGAGAAAGAAACAATTTCGACCATATGTTAGCACACAGTATGTGAGATTCTCGTGTATCCGATATCATTCTAATGGTTCAAAGGGTATACAAAAGGAAAGGAACGATAGATGCTTTGATTTGTAATGCCATGAAAACATGAAAAAGGTATGAGATGTTGGTGATTAAAGTTTACTGGCTATGTTCATAATAGTATGTATGCTTGTATGTAAGTACATGAAAACTTATTGTTGTGTGATCAATTTGGCTAAGTTATGTGTTAAGTACTAATGTAAGTTGTTGTTGGTGCTTAAGCTTGTGCCAAGCTATGTTGGATTAGTTCATTAGTTACGTTTAAGCTTATATATTGGAACGGTAAGCATTTTTTATGATTTACAAACTTACTAAGCATTGAATGCTTACTTTGTGTTATTTTCATGATTTTTTAAATAATCAAAAGCTCCTTTGGGTTGGAAGCTTGTCAGAGATCTATCACACTATCCATCGACTATATCGATAGATTTTGATGATTTTGAGTTATGGTTATAATGGCATGTATAAGGGTCTTTGTTTGATGAATTTAGCCTTTATGTGTGGCTTGTAAATATGCTATTTTGGGTGATGAAGTAGTAGATATGATATCATGTATATATGGTACTTTAAATGGTTGTTATTTTGGCATCTAGGTACTAAAATAATGGTAGTGAAATGGTGATTATAATGGCATGCTATGAAATTGTGGTTGGTATGGAATGAGATAGTACATAAAGTTGTTAATGGCTAGTTGGTAACCTTGAATGTGTTTGGCATTTGATAAATTTATTACGGTAGATGGTAGATGTGGAAATGGCCATAATGGTATTTGTTGTGCATGAGAATGTTATGTGAACATTATGGTAAATGTAGTATTTTAAGTTGTTCAATTGGTTGATTGAATTATGGATAAATTTAGTAGGTGTTTAATCAAGTTTGATTGTTGAGATTGAGGTGTCTTTTTGGCATATTGGTTGAATGGTTAGTTAATATGATGTTCTAGCTTGTATATATACAAGTTAGGTGCCATTTGAATGCTTGAAAATAGGTACTTTTGGTTTGTGTAAGTGGCTAGACTTTGGGTGAGAAAAATGGCTTGTAAATGGCCTATTTTTCGTCCACACGGCCAGATACACGGGCGTGTGTCTCAGCCGTGTGTGACACATGGCTAGACGACACGGCTTTGTGTCCCCTATAGCTTACAAAGGGTTGCAATTCAGGTTGTTACATGGCCTAGCACACGGCCAAGCACACAGGCATGTGAGGCCATTTCAAAGGGTACACGGCCTGGCACACGGGCGTGTGGCTTGGCCGTATGACCCAAGTTTAAGAGTTACACGGGCTAGGACAGGGCCGTGTAACCCTACTTCGAATGCCCACATGGCCTGAGACATAGACGTCTGTTACAGCCTGTGACCCCTGCAGTTTTCAAAATTTGCATCTTTTTCCATAAAATCTCATATGTGTTCGATTTAGTCACGACTCGTTTCTAATGTGTTTTTAGGGCCTTGAGGGCTCGTATAAGGGACTATATGCTTGAGTTTGAATATTATTGTTATGTTTTGTATATTTTGAATAAATGTTGTTGTATGATGTTAACTTTCGGTAATGCTACGTAGACCTAATCTGGCGACAAATACGAGTTAGGGGTGTTGCATAACATTTCCTCCATCAAATTAGAACCCACCCCAATGCATATGCAAAGTCACATTAACATACATACATTTCACATAGGTTGTATGCACACATGCAAAAATAGATATTATACGAAGCGTAACTTACACATAACATATACAGATCATAGCATATCATATTGCATAGTCGAATTAGATAGCTTATCAGAACATATAATAGAATATGCGTAACGCACTTGATTTAAAAAATAATCATGCCCAACTCACGTACCTATATATAGAAAATCATAATGCATTATTATACTAATTGGAACTTATTTAACATACCTCTTACACTTACCCATGTTTTTTTTACTAAAACTTATGCTTTTTTGGGCCTACATAATGCCCATGGACCCAATTTTCGAATCCCTTAATCGGCCCCTAATCGTGCCTCAAAATTGGTCCTGCCTACACGGCCATGTGGCCCACACGACCCAAAAAACTAGCTCGTGTGGTCCATATGGCCTACTCACACAGACTGTAAGATTTCACACGGCTATGTACCCCACACAGCCTACCCAAACGGGCTACAAAATCTCATACGGCCTACCCACACGGGCTACAAAATCACACATGGTCGTGTGCCCCACAAGGCCTACCCACACAGTCATGTGGCAAACACGATCTACCACACGGCCTGGCACACGACCGTGTGGCACTGAGCAGTTTTAAAAATAGACCATGTTTCACATTTTTATTGTATTTCAAGCAATAATTCGGGTTAGTTTCACACACCTGATAGTACTTCTAGTTAGCCACACAACTGTGAACTCTCAAATCCTATAATCATTCATCCAATTAACTAGCTTAACCAAAAAAATACCATCCAACATCACATTCCTTTAAAAAAATTTCAGTCCCTAATCGAAGTTTGATTACATACCACTCGAAAACAATAACCAAAACAGAAATCACTCCGCTGATGGAACCTAATTCTCACTCCCTTCACCTAAACAAAATCACGAAAAAGTTTAACACTATGTAACAAGAAGACTAAATACTAACCACTCCTATCTTATCACGAAAAATAAATTCAATCCAAAATAATGGAAAATATATTAAACAAACTTATACCCTGCTTTGAACCATAACCGAAAGACAAAACTCGCACACAAATATAGGGAACAAATGGAACAAAAATAAAGAAACAATAGCCAACAAAGAAAGTGAGAAAAAATCTCAAGAGAACCAAAAAGAATAAAAGAAAATAAAGAAATAAGAAAGGAAGAACAGGAAGAACAAAACCAAAATTAACGTGTGAGAATGGGGAAAAGTGGACAGTTAATGATGGAGTGAAAATAGGAATTCTGGGAACAAAATTAAAAATAACACTAAAATTAAATAGAGATTTATCCACCAGTTTTTTTTAGAAAAATAACTTTAACCCAACAACAAACAAGTGCTAAGGATAAAAATTTTACACTCACGCGCAACATGGGAATTGCACATAAGACCTAGGGTAAGCTAACACCTTGCCACTAAACCAACAAACTCATTCTGTCATAACTTGCTCAGAAATAAGATTTAAGCTAGAAGACTAGGGATAAGAATTGGGCTAAAACTAACAAAATTCCAAGAGATAGGATTTGAACATAGGACCTTTTACACCCAAGCACAACACTTAACCACTGAACTAGATCATTTCACTTTTCCTAATTTTCACAGTCAAAACTAAAAATCAGAACATGACCACTCCAAATTTCATTAACCCAATTTTCTTCTAACCCGTTTTTTGGGATGTGACAATGCTAGTCTTTCAATCGATTTTATCATCTTCGATTAGACTAAGGACATGTTTAGGTTTGTCTACTAATACAAGATGTCTTTCTGTATTACAAACCAACCACGAAATACTGCTCAGTATTAGTTAAACATTAGACAACCAGTGAACAACATTTGCTTCCATTTTGCTCTATGTGCAAAAACCATGTGAAGACAATATACAAAGTATTAATATAATTAATAAATAATTTTATTAACCAATCTATTTGAAAAAAAATTCAAGTGTACTTAGACGAATATATTACACTTAGGGCACCAAATCTAATATGACCCTTCCAGTCTCAAATGATATAACTTGCACATGTTGTCTTCGGATTGCCCAAGGATGAACCTATAACACCCCATACCCAACTCAATTGTTGGGCCTAGTACCGAAAGCCACAAGAACGCATTAAAATTTACCATACATCCATAATTAAATTTAAATTCAAAACAATTTATTCATCGGGGCCTATTCATCACTAATACATACACTTAGAAAATTCATAATAAATTCCTATGACCTTAGTTTTTGTATATGGTTCCACTATTCGAATATGGTTCAACAAGTTCACTTAAACCCCTGAGATGAGGCCTGTAACAACCCATTGTTTAGTAGTATCAAAAATAGTGATTTCAAGACCACAATTTCAATGTATCAGACTGTAAATATTAATTATTTAATATTTCCAAAGTCATTAGTGTCTTATTAAAATCTAGTTTGAAAATTTTTATGTTTGATTAGTTAATTAAAGAAAATAGACTCATTCGTAAAAGATGTACAACTTGATTGCTATTGATTTATGATAATTAAATGGTTTAATTAGTATAGGTGGAAGGATTTAAATGGTAGTTATACCATTTTTGTATATAGTGGACGGTTATAAATGAATTTCTATGTATATTATATGTTAGTTTTTATGATTAAAATTAATAATAAGATATATTAACATAAAAATAAAATAAAACAAAACAAAGTGGGGGTTGTCATCTTCTTTTTCTCCTTGTGGTTTGCCGAAACACCATTGTTCTAACATTGGGAGCTTTGGTCTTGCTATTTCTTTGTGCATGTAAGTATTTTTTTGGTTTATTTATCATGAATTTTAAGTTTTAAGCTATTGGTAATGGAATTTAGCTAGTTTTAGGGTTTATTTGTGAAGTTATCAAAGTATAGAAATTATGCCATTGAAATTTTTGAAGATTTATAGTTATATTTGGTTTGGGTTGAAGTTTAATGATGATTTGTATTGAGGTTGTAAAGTGATTTTTATCAATTTTCATGTTTACTGATTAAATTGAAAATAAATTAAAATGGACATGGTTTTTCTTGATAAAATCAGAACTTTGGGGGCTATTTTTGAATGGTTAAAAATTAAGTTCAATGGTTTAAAGTTTAATTAGGTGAATTAGGCTTGATTTGGTCTTAAGGACCAAATCGTATAAAGTGTAAATGTTTTAGGTCAAATGTGTAAAATTTTAAATTAGTAGACATATGTATTGTATTAATTTGTATATTAAAATTCAGGTTAATAATTGAAATAAATCATATTATGGATCAAGAATCTTTCATCTATGGTCTTAATGCTATATATTATCGTCACGGTCTCGCTCTGAAGGACTAGTCAATACCGGTGTCGTGGTAAATACCATTCCATCATTTCATTTCTAGAATCCTCCTCCAATTACCTCATTAACACCACCCAACCTTGATGCTTGAACACCGAAGTGTTCCCTCCACAAGGTCTAGAGCTTTGCCCGAAGCGGTAACTAAAGCTTCACTCCCCATTTCCTATCCTAGCTTCATCTATCCCATAGAGGTTTGTCCTCAGATATCATGCAATATATGCATCTAATCATTTCCTATCTTAAAGAAACATAAACCAGCTTGTCATGACACTACAACCCTCTTAAGCACGGATTACTCAAGTATTCCCTAGTTCCTACAAGCAGCATATCATCCATCATTCATCACCCAAAAGCAAGGTGTAGAAACTCACCCTATTTCCTTATCCTTATCACCATAGCTTGCCTGAATGCTAGTGTTTCCTTACACCTGGAAGCTTTCCCTCGATATTTTCTTCCTCTTGGACATCCATGTCTATAACTACTACAACATGTAGCGTCTCCCATGGCTACAGTCTCTTCTTTTTCAAGACAGTTTAAGAAGAAGATGAAAATTTAGAATGGAAGAAGGTTTAAACGAGCTTAAGGAATTCCCCTCCTTCTTTTGTCCTCCTACCTATATACATATCCTCATGGCGCGATCTACACATACTGTCACCACCATATAGTCCTAATTATTATGTTCCTCACTAAGTAACTAATCAGTCCTATCACCACCATACAGTCCTAATTATTCTGTTCCTCACTATGTAACTAATCGGTCCTAATCTAACCAAATCGGATTAAGAGACTAAATTTCTCGCTAGTGCCCCCAAACTCTAACACTTTTCAATTAGCTCTCCAACTCCCACTTGAGTTCGAGTATTTTGCAAATTTAGGTGTAATAAAACAATTAGTACTGAGCTTGAAACATCCCATGGAAGGTGGGTTTCAAAAAACTTTCACACTATAGAAGCAACATTTTCTTTTGTTTGTAGCTGAAAGGGCAAAAAAAAAACTCTCCAACTTTATCAATCATATTATTCAGAATATTACCTTTAGCATGCTTATGATTAAAAACATAATCATTTTTATTAAGCTAAAAATTTCATAAAGCAAAGTAGTAAATAACATTCCAATGGATTTCATGATAATTAAAACATCTTTTAGTCAATATATTATGAGCCATCCAATTTTTCCAATTCATATTTTCATGCTTACAAAGACGAACGAGGTCATGGTCTTTCCACCCATTAACAACATACTGACAAGTACAAGAAAGGTGGTTAACATTCTCATTGTCATTGTTACAAATAGGGCAAATGTCTAAAATAAGTAATACCTCTACAGGCAAGGAAAGAACGAGTAGGGAAGGCTTTATGGTAGCATTCCTAAATGAATAATTTTATTTTGGACGGAACTTTAAGTCTCAATGTGGCAAAAGCAGCGAGGGGTAAGCACTCAAAAGAGTGAATTGGAAATTATTAGAGATTCCCCAAATAACAATATATTTTCCCTCTTTCATAAGAGAGATAGAATTGCTAAAAAAGGTGTTTCCGATATCCTTAGGCAAAAGGAAACTTAGGGGCTTCCTGTTTGAATGGTTCCACCGATCCATGACTTGCTCAAAACTTAGGTTTTCCTCGTTATTATTCAAAATTCCAACAAGAAGGTTTGTAATGTTACCCTTACTAGTCCAATTATCATTCTAGCAATTAATGTATCTACCATAAGTGACATTCCATTCCATACCCTACTCGATGAAAGGACTAGCTCTCTTCAAGTCTCTCCAAGTAGTAGTGGCATTATCACCCTTTCTAGGGGATCTTATGTTATCCACATACTTAGACATCATCACTTCAGTCCAAATCTTGTCCCTCTCTATCAAGAGTCTCTAATCAAGCTTCATGGTGAAATCCTTATTGCAAGCACGAGAAAGATGAATACCAAGACTATAACACCCCTTACTGAGTTAAACTAATAATCCAAGCAATAGATGTCACATTTGGTCACTGAGTCATTTTATAATCTAATTCACTATGTAGACTTCATTTCAATCATTTTAAGCTCAATTGAAGCATTTCAATTAATTTCAAAGAACCGCCTATGGTTTGGTTACGATTTGAGACCATTTGGGATCCTTTTAGATCAAAATAGTGTCATTTTAGAGGTCTAAAGAAGATGTATTGATACCTCTGGCTAGTTAGTATATATTTTATCATTCTGTCAATCAGGTATCGATACTTGTTCCTAAGGTAGTGCACCCTAAATGTATGGGTGCCCAAAATCAAGCTTAAAACACACCAAATTCATGTATAAACAACCTTTAGCCAATACCTATCATTCCTAATCATTTTTCATTCTCAAAATGTCATCCAAAAGCTCATATGTTCACCACTTAACAATTATCTACAATTTACTTGGACACTCCTACTTGAATTTAACATTACAATTCATCTAAAACACTATTCTTGTAATACCCCTCACCCGTCTCTATCGTCAGATTAGGGTTACAAGATGCTACCATACAAAATAAAACAAAATCATACTATATTGATGCAAAACATCCCTAAATGATTGTTATTCATCAAATGTATAATCAGAAACATGTTATTCATATACTATCGGTGTTAAATCAAGCTTACAGGAGCTATAAAATAGTTTAAAATAATATAGGGACTTATTTGAAACATTTCAAAAAAATAAGGCAAAACTACAAAATAGGGGTCATACGACTGTGTGACAGGATGAGGCTCTATGGAGCAGAACCACACAGTCGTGTCCCAAGTTATACAACAAATTGATGCCGTGTCGTCAAGCCGTGTACCTAACTGATGTCCTGTGTGCCAATTAAAACCTAAATAAAACAGACCACACAGTTGTTCCATATACCCGTTTATGGCAGACGGTCGTGTGTCAACCCATGTGTACCTAAATGACCCCTTTTTCAACAAGTTACATATTCCTAGCTCACTTGTGTCACAATTCACATTATACCAACATTCAAACCAATTCAAAAATCACCAAAACAAACTCAAAACAACACATATTTCATACATCCTAAGTACCTAACCAATATGCCACAATTGGCGCCTCAATTCAAACATTTGCAAGCTAACATTCTACACCATTCATATACCATATAAGATTTCACTTATTCAACTATCTTTACCAACAAAAACCTTAAGCAAAATTAACCAAATAACTAAAATATATATATCACTTTGTCTCAGAAAAAACAACAACTTGAACTTAACATTTCATACCATTTCAAAACAAAAACTTGTAACCCAAAATACCTATTTGCATGCCATTTATAGCCTAACACAAAATGATAAAAAAAATCTACCGAGTCGATGAACGGATAATGTGAGCTTCAACTTGACTTCCAACCGACAACAACTTTCAATGATATACAAGAAACCAAACAAAATAAACGTAAGCAACACATTCCTTAGTAAGTTTACAAAAGTTAACTTAACTTACCAACTTTAATGTAACATAAACATTGAACGTACAATTTATAATCAAGAACATGTGTTCGTTGATGGCCTATGCAAATCACAATCTTACAAATTTAGTCTCTTCACAATTGAAACATATAACTATTCCATGCTTATAAATTATATACAACTAACCACACTTAAAAGACATATAATCTTTCACATATAAATTTTTTCGTTTCATATAACCATTTACCATATCATGCATTCATTTGTGATCTCATATATTCATTTTTTATTTCATATATTCATTTTCAACCAGATGAACTATAGTGAAAATAACATTGGATATGCAGGATAATAATGCTCATATGAGCTATGAATATAATGCTCACACGAGCTATGAAATGGGCTTGCTCACACAAGTTGTGGGTCAAGATAATAGGCTACACGATGCATCTCCACGAGTTGTGAAGAATCCGTAACAAATATAGGATCTTAGTCATTGATAGGACATCCAAGACCAACACCCAAAATGGTAACAACCCTAATGACATGTCATTTGTATCCTAGTCGTTCACTAAGTTCATATGGGCATCAATTCATCACCATATGATTTAATTATGTAAAAATTATCTTATTCACATTAATTCAACCATATAATTTTCCATTTTCAATCACATACCTCAATTATAATATCATTATATTTTGATCCATCCAATGTTTAAGATCATTATACAAGTAACTTCAATCACAAACATACATAAATATAATAAATAAAAAAGGAAACAATTAAATTAGTTTATACTATACGAACTTACCTAAACCGAAACAATAGCAACCATGACACCAAGGACTACTCAGCAAGTTTTTTTTTGCATTTGTCTATCGGTTGATTCGTTTCCTGGTCTATATGATAATTTTAATTCAATTAACAATTTAAATACCTTAAATATTTAAATTTATGCATGTGACCCCCTTATCAACATTTTACAATTTTACCCTAAACTTTTTACCTTTTATGCAATTTAGTCTCTAAAATTGAAACTTACATATTTTTCACAATTCACTCTAAAACCTTAGCGTTGAATAATGTAGTCCCTTAAAAGTGTCTAAATGACTAAATTTCACAAGAATTCCTTGTTAACTTTCATATTTTATCAACTTAGTCCCTAAGATCAAAACTAACCAAAATTACTATACAAATTAGTCCTATTTCAACATCAAACTTTAAACTTAATCATTTAACATCTAAAACTATCAATAGGAACTTTTCTAACGTTTAATCATTCTATGAAATAGTCCATGGGCTAGCTAGATTAAGCTACAATAATCTCAAAAACATGAAATTTACAGAAAAATGAACTTAGTTTTACTTACATGCAACTGACCCTTATGCCCAAGCAGAATCACACATTGCCTTTATGTCTAGAGTTCATTTGTACTACCTTTTCAATGTTTATACTTCACTTGGATCACTCACATCGTTGCTACACCTCGTGCGATCTAACTATTTGCAATGATAGGAAGGAGTGTGTGAGCTCTTACGAACTCAATGAATATGAGGAAAGGAAAACCAAATAGCATGCACAAAACATAAGTTAAACAAAGGCTTTGGCAAGGTCACTAACTTGCGAACTAGGTTTTCCATGCCTACACAAAGTCTGGTTCGTAGATACTCACTATTAGTTAACTTAAAATAGTAAAACATAATACCTCAAAAAACACAATCTTATTCACATGTTCTTTTTTGTTGGATAAGCAGATCTCCTTATAACTCTTCACTTTAACTCAAAGAGTCTTAACATGTCCCATAACTATAGTATAAAGCTAAGCACTCTCCAAACACACCAACATATCCCATTGAATTGAGCTTAGCTCGACATTCCCTTATCTCTCCAACCTATCCCAAGGCCTCTTGCCCAAATCAGAAAAAAAGGCAAGTACTCACAATCCTATGACATACCATTATATCCAACAGTTTTAGAAGTTTATAGTGTCAAGACAGTTGCTTAAACATAAAGCTCGCAAATCACTATTCATATATAGCTCACAATATAGAGCTCACATATAGTTTAACACAATCACTAAATAGAGTTTAGAGAAGACTTACTCTAGGAACTTAGGATAAAACCCTAAGCTTCTTATTAACACTATGGTTCGCACATACATGTGGCGATCCCTATACACTTACCAATTCACTGAAAGCTTTAAACAAGCTTCACATGTAACACCCCAAACCCGAAACCGTCATCGGGGTCGAACACGAGGTGTTGACTGGCTTCACCCTCTTACAAAATTTATTTTCCAGACACTGCCCAATCTGTGTACTAGTCGTTTTAAAATTCATATCTTGAGTTTCGTAACTCGAAAATCAGTTTCGTAATTTTTCCCAGAAACTAGACTCATGTGCCCATCTATGTATTTTTTTCTAGAATTTTTGGTTGGGCCAATTAGTACAGTTTATTAGTCAAAGTTCCCCAAGTTGCAGGGGTCGACTACACTGACCTTTGCCCATTACGACTGGGATATCTCCCTGCACGGGGCTTCAATACTGTTGCCGTTTGTTTCTATGGAAACTAGACTCAGAGAGGAATCTGCACATATATGGTACGACCCCTAATTATCTCTGGTTAATTTATAATGAATTTCCAAAGTTGGAGCAGGGAATCCAGAAACCGTTCTGGACCTGTCCCACTAAAATCTGATTATCTCTTAATATACTGCCCATATGATCTTTTCGTTACTTCCTCATGAAAACAGACTCATCGAGCTTCGATTACATAATTTATTCATCAATTAATTCCACTCCTACTATTTTTAGTGATTTTTCAATCTCATGACACTGCTGCTGCCAGCATCTGTGACGAAAGTAACTAGGTCCATTTCATGCCTACCCTCGATCCAACTCAATCGAACATTCGTGCCATTTTCGCATGGCTTAAAGTTTACATGCCATAATTCAAACACAACGTACTAGCTTATACATGCCAAAATGATCTTCTAAGCACACTAAGAAGAAAGTACCAAAACTAGCTATCTGGTGTGATGACTTCGTTGACGGCCCGACCCCGCAAAAATTGATGAGTCCAAGCAACCTATAATGGGTGACAAGGAAACACCGGGTGAGTTTATAACTCAGTAAGTCATAAGCAATGCTCTACTATACATCAATAACATTATCACAAGAGGAATAAAATGGAATGAGACAATTTACTCCATCCATACCGAACCATACCATAGTTCCACCAACCTACCGATTCAATTTCATATCAATTCATGCCTTCACAATTCATATACTCATCAATAGGACATTGAAGCATTTTCATAAATCAATTTATTTTCGTTACAATCAAACCACAAAACGGCCTTTCACCCATCCTACGATAAATTTTTATGTACGTGACTTCAAGTATAGTTGTCACATAGGTTCAACTTACCGAGCTCAACACCAAGTATACGCATAGCACATATTAGCCATGTCCTCAAGACACTTACCCGATCCGCTGTCCGCGATCAGCTCAATAGTGTCGCACACATAGTGTCCATAATGATTCACGAATGTATATTGAGCCCGCACACTCAGTGCTATATAATCAACTCGCACATTTAGTGCCACGTAATCAAATCGCACACTTAGTGCTACATAGTCAAACCCGCACACTTAGTGCCGCATGGTCAATTCGCACACTTAGTGCATCATATTCATTTCGCACACTTAGTGCAACAAAGTAGAATCGCACACTTAGTGCTGTACAATTTAATCCCGCGCACTTAGCACCAATCTCATGGTCATAAATGGTTATCCCGCACATTTAGTGCCGAGATCAACAACTCATTACATCTCACCTCATTTATTTCATTCAACAATTTCATCATCACATACGTACATGCATATATATATGTACATTTATTCATTCCATTCAGCATCAATACACAACATTATGACCATTGAAATAATACCAACTACATGCTTAATGACTTACCTCGTGTTGGGTAAGACGGTTCCAACTCGGCTACTCGATAACCTTTTCTTTGCCTTTGCTCGATTCACCTCCTTTAGCTCCTTGAGCTATATCAATAATTTAACTAGTTTAACCACCTTGCTAAATATTTACAATCCAATCTCACATGTACATGTATGTTAGTATATTCGGCTAATAATCTCATGCAACTACCAAAGCCGAATCAACTAAATATACTTATGTATACACACATATATCATCATCGAAATCACCTAAGCTTAGACATCGATTTTTAATTTCAAGTAAGTTGCCGAATGCAACCTTACTAAATTCTCATGGATTCAATATACCATTACCATGAAATCAACAACCAAATTCATAGACAATTTAGGAAAATCACATTACAATTCTCATATTCAAGCAAAGACCATGGCCGAATGCACATATGACCTCATAACAAAAATATTGAACCTTTGGTTGCCCAATTAGCTTAACATCCATCAAATTTTTAAATCAAGAAGCTCACCTCATCTATAATCAACTCTCAATGCCCTAAGGCATCAAAAACAACATCAAAGAAATACAACCATCCATGGCCGAATGTCCTAGCCGAATTGTTTTAACCATGAGTAACATAACAAGCATAGATCGTGTTTATGGATATACCGTGGCCGATTCAAGCTAATCACCTCCAAAATCATCAACCATTTTCGTTGCATATAACATATATAAACATGAATAAGTTTCATATAATCCCTTAACACATTAATTTCTTTCATCAACAACCTTTTCCTTGAACACTTTCTCATGACCGATTGCTCATGTTATCAACAAGATTCAAAGTTTAAACATGGGCTATTTAAAACATGCATGCATCTCAAAGACAACATCAAACATACCTTAGTCTAACCACCACCATAGCCGATTTTTCTCAAGCCTTTTTCCCCTTCCTTTCTTTCCTCTATTCGGCCAAGGATGTTCAAGAATGAACTCTTTTTTTTTTTTTGTTTTCTTTCTTCAATTCACGGCAACAAGGGGGGGGTGAGACCATGTACTTTTTTTTTTCTCCATCACCCTTCTTTCATTATTTAATCACCATGCTTATTATTTTATTATTCTTAACATGCATCACTAGCATAACATGTTGGAGACATGTTTCCACCTATAGCATGGCCGGCCACTACATATTAGGGAGGGGGAATTTGACATGCAAGTCCCCTTTTTCTTCCACATGCACTAATAGGTCCTCATGCATTGACCTATCACATTTTAAAATTTTCTCATATAAGTCCTATTGACTAAATTCACATGCAATCGACTAAATCGAAGCTTGAAATTTTTACACATTCATGATTACATATTCTAGACAATAAACATCACATTCAAACCTTTCGGTGACTCGGTTTAGCGGTCCCGAAACCACTTCCCGGCTAGGGTCAATTTTGGGCTGTCACAACTCTCCCTCACTTAAGAAATTTTCGTCCTCGAAAATCTTACCAGTAAATAGGTTTGGATATCGTTCCTTCATCGAGCTCTCGGGTTCCCAGGTTGCTTCCTCGATCCCGTGTTTGAGCCACAACACCTTAACCAACGGAACCCTTTTGTTTCGCAACTCTTTCACCTCACGAGCTAGGATACGTATCGGTTCTTCTTCATAACTCATATCGGCTTGAATTTCAACCTCTGATGGGCTAATTATATGCGACGGATCAGATCGATAGCGTCGAAGCATCGAAACATGAAAGACATCGTGAATCTTTTCAAGCTCAGGGGGCAAAATCAATCTATACGCAACTGGCCCCACTCGTTCGGAGATTTCGTACGGCCCAATGAATCTCGGGCTCAACTTGCCCTTACGGCCAAACCTAAGTACCTTTTTCCAAGGCGAAACTTTAAGGAACACTTTATCTCCCACCTGATATTCAATGTCCTTCCGTTTCAGATCCGCATACGATTTCTGACGATCTGTGGCTGCCTTCAAACTTTCACGGATTACTTTTACTTTCTGTTCAGCATCTTTAATCAAATCAACTCCGAAAATTTTACTTTCACCAAGCTCGGTCCAAAACAATGGTGTACGGCATTTACGACCGTACAAAGCCTCGTAAGGTGCCATCTTAATACTTGATTGAAAACTATTGTTGTAAGCGAATTCAATCAAAGGTACATACCGTTCCCATGAACCACTAAACTCAAGGATGCAGCATCTCAGCATATCCTCGAGTATCTGAATTATCCGCTCGGATTGACCATCGGTTTGGGGATGAAAAGCGGTGCTAAAATGCAGCTGGGTACCCAAAGCTTCTTGCAATTTCTTCCAAAATCGCGAGGTGAATCTCGGATCTCTATCCGACACGATAGAAATAGGTACTCCATGTAATCTCACAATCTGAGAAACATACAACTCGGCTAGTTTATCCAATGAGAAATCCGTACGCACGGGGATAAAGTGAGCCGACTTAGTCAGCCTATCAACAACAACCCAAATCGCATCCTTCTTACTTGCGGACAATGGCAGTCCGGACACAAAGTCCATTGTGACTCGGTCCCATTTCCACTCGGGTATCATGATCGGCTGAAGTAACCCTGAAGGCACTTGATGTTCCGCTTTCACTTGCTGACATACTAAACATCTCGAAACAAAGTCGGAGATGTCTCGCTTCATACCATGCCACCAAAATCGACGTTTCAAGTCGTTGTACATTTTCGTGCTCCCCGGGTGAATTGACATTCGGCTACAATGGGCTTCGTTCAGGATCATCGGAATGAGTTCCGAATTCCTTGGAACGCACAAACGACTTCTAAACCTCAAACAACCATCATCATCAATCTGAAACTCCGATTCCTTGTTTGGAACACACTCAGCTCGTTTTGCAACTAATTCATCATCGACTTTCTGAGCTTCATGAATTTGATGAGTCAATAATGGTTTGGCTTTTAATTCAGCTACTAACACATTGTCAGGTAGAACAGACAAGTGTACATTCATCGCTCGCAAAGCAAACAGTGATTTCCGGCTTAAGGCGTCCGCAACCACATTAGCCTTTCCCGGGTGGTAATCAATGACAAGCTCATAATCCTTCAACAATTCAAGCCAACGTCTTTGTCGCAGATTCAAGTCCCGTTGAGTCATCAAATATTTGAGACTTTTGTGATCCGAAAACACATGGCACTTCTCACCAAACAAATAATGTCGCCATATTTTCAATGCAAACACAATGGCGGCTAGTTCGAGATCATGGGTCGGATAATTTCTCTCGTGTGGCTTCAATTGTCTCGACGCATAGGCCACAACTCGACCTTCTTGCATCAATACACAACCCAACCCGAGTAGGGATGCGTCACTATAAACGACAAACTCTTTACCCGATTCGGGTTGCACCAAAATTGGAGCTTTAGTCAGATGAGTTTTCAGTTGATCGAAGCTTTTCTGACATTTCTCCGTCCATTCGAACTTAACATCCTTCTGAAGTAGCTTCGTCATTGGTGTGGCTATCATCGAGAAACCTTTGACAAATCGTCGGTAATAACCGGCGAGCCCTAGAAAGCTCCGGACTTCGGTAACGTTTCTCGGAGGCTTCCAGTTAAGTATGGCTGAAATTTTGCTCGGGTCAACCCGAATACCCAATGCGGATACCACATGACCCAAGAAGCTAACCTCTCTTAGCCAGAACTCACACTTACTGAACTTAGCATATAACTGCTTATCCCGCAAAATTTGCATCACTAGCCTCAGATGCTCAGCATGTTCGGCCTCATCTCTTGAATAGACCAAGATGTCATCAATAAACACAACTACGAACCGATCCAAGTACGGCCTAAAGATCCGATTCATCAAATCCATAAACACCGCAGGGGCATTAGTGAGCCCAAACGACATCACTAAGAACTCATAGTGACCGTACCTCGTTCTGAAAGCAGTTTTGGGTACGTCCGAATCTCGAATCCGTAACTGATAATAACCCGATCTCAAATCTATCTTTGAAAACACCGATGCTCCCTTTAATTGATCGAACAGATCATCTATACGCGGTAACGGATACTTATTCTTTATCGTCACTTTATTCAGTTGACGATAGTCAATGCACAACCTCATGGTTCCGTCCTTCTTTTTCACGAACAATACTGGTGCACCCCAAGGCGAGAAACTCGGTCGAGCGAAACCTCTATCCGTCAATTCTTGCAACTGAGCTTTCAACTCTTTTAACTCAGTTAGTGCCATACGATACGGAGCGATCGAAATTGGCGTAGTTCCAGGTACAAGCTCAATTCCAAACTCTACTTCCCGAACAGGTGGCAAACCCGGTAACTCTTCAGGAAAAACATCCGGGTATTCACAAACCACCGGCACCGATTCGGGTTTCTTTTCTAACTCCTTGTCATCAAGTACATACGCGAGGTATGCTTCGCACCCTTTCCTTACATATTTCTGGGCCAACATTGCTGATATTACAGCTGGCAACCCCCTTAAGTCCGCAGACTCAACTCGGATTATTTCGTTATTTGCGCACCTCAAATCGATAGTCTTGCTTTTGCAATTCACAACCGCATCATGCGCGGTTAACCAATCCAAACCAAGAATAACATCAAACTCGTCGAACGGCAAAAGCATCAAATCAGCCGGAAAACAGGATTCTCGGATTAATAGAGGGCATCTCTTACACACTTTATCAACAAGTACGCATTGACCCAAAGGGTTTGATACTCGAATTACGAGCTCAGTAGACTCAACAGGTAGAGTCTTACTGGTTGCTAAGGTTTCGCATACATATGAATGAGTAGAACCAGGGTCAATCAATGCAATCACATTAGTATCAAAGAGAGTGAAGGTACCAGTGATGACGTCGGGGAGGATGCCTCCTCTCGTGCGCGAATGGCATATGCTCTAGCAGGAGCACGGTTCTCGGCGCGATCGGCCGTATCAGAAGCCCCCCTCTGACTACCACCCCTGCCTCCAAAAATTCTCGGTGGTCTACCTCTAGATGTCACTCCACTAGGTCTTGCACCTTGAATCTTATTCTTCTCATCCAGCTCCGTGCAATCTCTAATGAAGTGGTCCTTCGAACCGCATCCATAACAGGCCCTGTTAGTAGACTTGCCCCAACATTCACCTAGGTGTCGTCTTCCACATTGGGGACATTCAGGTTTCTCGTGCCGATTATTGCCCACACTAGCTACCGAAGTAGCTCGGGAGCCCATCGATGGTCTTGCCCTGATGGAAATTCCCGTAGTCGCCCTCGACTTACTAATGTCCTCCCTGAACTTCTTCACAGCTGAGAACGGAGCTTTACCCGTCGATCTTTTACGATAATCTCTAGCTTCAAATTCAGCCTTCCTCTTCTCCTTTCCAAGTTCCTCCGCCTTGCAGGCTCGTTCGACTAGTGTTACGAATTCCTTTATTTCCAGAATACCCATTAGTAGCTTTAAATCTTCGTTCAATCCTTCCTCAAATCTTTTGCACATAGCAACCTCATCAGCTACGCACTCCCGGGCATACCTACTAAGTCTTACGAATTCATGTTCGTATTCAGATACAGTCATACGGCCTTGCTTGAGTTCCAAGAACTCCTTACGCTTCTGGTCAATGAACCGTTGGCTAATAAATTTCTTCCGAAATTCCGTTTGAAAGAAGTCCCAAGTTACTCGCTCGTTCGGGACTATGGAAATCAATGTCCTCCACCAATAGTAGGCTGAGTCTCGCAACAAAGATACAGCACATTTTAGACATTCATCGGGTGTGCATGACAATTCATCGAACACCCGAATGGTGTTATCAAGCCAGAACTCGGCCCTTTCGGCATCATCAGTTACTATGGCCTTGAACTCCTCGGCCCCACGCTTCCTAATCAAGTCTACAGGTAGCTTACTCAGCCTCACAGGATCAGCGACTGACGGCCTTACAGGCTCTTGGGGTGGGTTATTCAAATTTGGGAATTGTTGGACAGCCGGGTTGGCTCGGGCATATTGCGCGACCCACTCATTCATCATGGTAAAGAAGGCTTGTTTAGCCCCCTCACCTTGATTATTCGCAGATGACTGGGGTTCAACAGGCGGCGTCCCTTGTGCAGGAGCAGCCGCTACGCTCTCAACGTCATCCGCTAGGGTTCTTTCTTCACCGGGATCCATTTACAATCAAGACAAAAACATTTCAACCGTCAGAAGTCATCACCCTTTTAAACATTAACATTATGGCATGTATAGCTAGACTCATACGTGCTATGGAAGTCCTAGAACCGACTAAACCATAGCTCTGATACCAATAAAATGTAACACCCCAAACCCGAAACCGTCATCGGGGTCGAACACGAGGTGTTGACTGGCTTCACCCTCTTACAAAATTTATTTTCCAGACACTGCCCAATCTGTGTACTAGTCGTTTTAAAATTCATATCTTGAGTTTCGTAACTCGAAAATCAGTTTCGTAATTTTTCCCAGAAACTAGACTCATGTGCCCATCTATGTATTTTTTTCTAGAATTTTTGGTTGGGCCAATTAGTACAGTTTATTAGTCAAAGTTCCCCAAGTTGCAGGGGTCGACTACACTGACCTTTGCCCATTACGACTGGGATATCTCCCTGCACGGGGCTTCAATACTGTTGCCGTTTGTTTCTATGGAAACTAGACTCAGAGAGGAATCTGCACATATATGGTACGACCCCTAATTATCTCTGGTTAATTTATAATGAATTTCCAAAGTTGGAGCAGGGAATCCAGAAACCGTTCTGGACCTGTCCCACTAAAATCTGATTATCTCTTAATATACTGCCCATATGATCTTTTCGTTACTTCCTCATGAAAACAGACTCATCGAGCTTCGATTACATAATTTATTCATCAATTAATTCCACTCCTACTATTTTTAGTGATTTTTCAATCTCATGACACTGCTGCTGCCAGCATCTGTGACGAAAGTAACTAGGTCCATTTCATGCCTACCCTCGATCCAACTCAATCGAACATTCGTGCCATTTTCGCATGGCTTAAAGTTTACATGCCATAATTCAAACACAACGTACTAGCTTATACATGCCAAAATGATCTTCTAAGCACACTAAGAAGAAAGTACCAAAACTAGCTATCTGGTGTGATGACTTCGTTGACGGCCCGACCCCGCAAAAATTGATGAGTCCAAGCAACCTATAATGGGTGACAAGGAAACACCGGGTGAGTTTATAACTCAGTAAGTCATAAGCAATGCTCTACTATACATCAATAACATTATCACAAGAGGAATAAAATGGAATGAGACAATTTACTCCATCCATACCGAACCATACCATAGTTCCACCAACCTACCGATTCAATTTCATATCAATTCATGCCTTCACAATTCATATACTCATCAATAGGACATTGAAGCATTTTCATAAATCAATTTATTTTCGTTACAATCAAACCACAAAACGGCCTTTCACCCATCCTACGATAAATTTTTATGTACGTGACTTCAAGTATAGTTGTCACATAGGTTCAACTTACCGAGCTCAACACCAAGTATACGCATAGCACATATTAGCCATGTCCTCAAGACACTTACCCGATCCGCTGTCCGCGATCAGCTCAATAGTGTCGCACACATAGTGTCCATAATGATTCACGAATGTATATTGAGCCCGCACACTCAGTGCTATATAATCAACTCGCACATTTAGTGCCACGTAATCAAATCGCACACTTAGTGCTACATAGTCAAACCCGCACACTTAGTGCCGCATGGTCAATTCGCACACTTAGTGCATCATATTCATTTCGCACACTTAGTGCAACAAAGTAGAATCGCACACTTAGTGCTGTACAATTTAATCCCGCGCACTTAGCACCAATCTCATGGTCATAAATGGTTATCCCGCACATTTAGTGCCGAGATCAACAACTCATTACATCTCACCTCATTTATTTCATTCAACAATTTCATCATCACATACGTACATGCATATATATATGTACATTTATTCATTCCATTCAGCATCAATACACAACATTATGACCATTGAAATAATACCAACTACATGCTTAATGACTTACCTCGTGTTGGGTAAGACGGTTCCAACTCGGCTACTCGATAACCTTTTCTTTGCCTTTGCTCGATTCACCTCCTTTAGCTCCTTGAGCTATATCAATAATTTAACTAGTTTAACCACCTTGCTAAATATTTACAATCCAATCTCACATGTACATGTATGTTAGTATATTCGGCTAATAATCTCATGCAACTACCAAAGCCGAATCAACTAAATATACTTATGTATACACACATATATCATCATCGAAATCACCTAAGCTTAGACATCGATTTTTAATTTCAAGTAAGTTGCCGAATGCAACCTTACTAAATTCTCATGGATTCAATATACCATTACCATGAAATCAACAACCAAATTCATAGACAATTTAGGAAATCACATTACATTCTCATATTCAAGCAAAGACCATGGCCGAATGCACATATGACCTCATAACAAAAATATTGAACCTTTGGTTGCCCAATTAGCTTAACATCCATCAAATTTTTAAATCAAGAAGCTCACCTCATCTATAATCAACTCTCAATGCCCTAAGGCATCAAAAACAACATCAAAGAAATACAACCATCCATGGCCGAATGTCCTAGCCGAATTGTTTTAACCATGAGTAACATAACAAGCATAGATCGTGTTTATGGATATACCGTGGCCGATTCAAGCTAATCACCTCCAAAATCATCAACCATTTTCGTTGCATATAACATATATAAACATGAATAAGTTTCATATAATCCCTTAACACATTAATTTCTTTCATCAACAACCTTTTCCTTGAACACTTTCTCATGACCGATTGCTCATGTATCAACAAGATTCAAAGTTTAAACATGGGCTATTTAAAACATGCATGCATCTCAAAGACAACATCAAACATACCTTAGTCTAACCACCACCATAGCCGATTTTTCTCAAGCCTTTTTCCCCTTCCTTTCTTTCCTCTATTCGGCAAGGATGTTCAGAATGAACTCTTTTTTTTTTTTTGTTTTCTTTCTTCAATTCACGGCAACAAGGGGGGGGTGAGACCATGTACTTTTTTTTTTTTCTCCATCACCCTTCTTTCATTATTTAATCACCATGCTTATTATTTTATTATTCTTAACATGCATCACTAGCATAACATGTTGGAGACATGTTTCCACCTATAGCATGGCCGGCCACTACATATTAGGGAGGGGGAATTTGACATGCAAGTCCCCTTTTTCTTCCACATGCACTAATAGGTCCTCATGCATTGACCTATCACATTTTAAAATTTTCTCATATAAGTCCTATTGACTAAATTCACATGCAATCGACTAAATCGAAGCTTGAAATTTTTACACATTCATGATTACATATTCTAGACAATAAACATCACATTCAAACTTTCGTGACTCGGTTTAGCGTCCGAAACCACTTCCGGCTAGGGTCAATTTTGGGCTGAATCATTCCACGGTTTGCAATTTCCACAAACATACACAAGAATAAACACTAA